>NC_064622.1:484677206-484980236 GCF_023898315.1 Schistocerca nitens | reverse complement strand
AGAAAATTAGGCATTGTCATTATGGGCAGACAGCATTTTTGAAGTGTTCTCGTAAAAAGCTTAAATGTTATCTATATCCGACATAATCGCTATGAGAGATACACAACTATACTGAAATTTTAGTTTACCTTTTATTTCAAAAAATTTTTGTTTATAATTTCAGTTTTGATCGATGTTTTATCATCTTCAAATGTATTTAGTTGCGTAGGTAACCTGTCATGTCAATACTGGACTACAGAATAAGTTACAATGTCACATGTAAAATTTGCCAACTTTACTCCACTCTTGGATAAGAGTACTGTCTATACATTAAGACATGAATGAATTACTTTCAAATGAAGATCATTAATCTATAATTTGTTTCCTTTTTTTATAATAATTCCGTCAGTTAGGGGATTTAAGATAATACTTCACCTTTTCCTAAGTTTTGTAATAAAATTATTAATTTGATATAGATGCACTTTTAATATGTGGCTTACAGATGTCTTGTGGAACTTGATCATAAGAAAATCACCAGTCTGGTGCTGTTTGTGGAGTTTGGCTACTGTCAGTAACGGTAGTTTTGTGCACATGGTGAAGTCCATACGTTGAGCAGGTAAAAGTTGTGGAGTTTGTGTGTTGATCAGGTAAAAGTTGTGGAGTTTGATTGTTGGTCATGCAAAAGTTGTGGAGTTTGTTTGTTGATCAGCTAAAATTTGTGGAGCTAGTGTGTTGAGCAGATAAATTTTGTTGAGCACTTGTGTTGAGAAGGTAAAAATTGTGGGGTTTGTGTGTTGAATAAGTAAAGTTGTTGAGTTCACATAGGAAGCCCAGTTTCCGCACAGCTATGGAGCTTGAGTGTCCCACACATCAAGCACTCATTATGTGGCTGCAATAAAATGCAGTCATACTGCACTTCTTGTCCATCCCAGCCAGCACGTGCATGTCACTTGACAAGTCCAAGAATTTCATTCCAATTCCGAATTCCTCAGGTGCTATCACATGTCATACCTGGCTCCGAGAGCCCTGTACATTGTACATTACATTAGATGTACTTCTCGTTCGATGGATTCATACTGATGAGATTTTCAACTATGAGAACATACCATAAAACTACAATACATGTTTACAAGAGAAAAGAGATATACCAATGTCCTTTTCACATACAAAATGTGAAATGATCCTTGTGGATGTGGAATAAATGAAAAAAATCATATATTTTGATTTATGACGTAATAACAAAGCTGTCAGAAAACATGTAAATGTATAATACATTGAGGTGCATTAGGCTTTTGTGTCAGTACCCATCGTAAGGTTGGAAATCAGTTTATAACAATTATTTACATTGATCACATCCCAGCACTGAAGATATGCACAAGAAAGATTGTATGTAACACTTATGTTCTTCGATATTATTACTAACGCACTGTGGCGCTTGTCCGCAAATTTCGAATCTACCTCTGGTCAGAAAGGACGTGCATACCACGCCATCTACTGAGAGTTTACTGTATGCACAGACTGCGTGTGGGAGTGATGGATGCAGATGGGTTGTGGTGCGTGTGAGTCTAGGGGGGCTCGGCCAGTGCACAGTGGGCTGGCGGCAGTGGACACAGGTTTGGAAAAAGAACCAGTTTTCCTGCAGGCCATTGTGTAACTTTGTTTTTAGGCCGGCAGGTGGAAGTAACTAATGTTCACGCTGTAGATGATGAGGGCGGCCAATGTATGGAAGAAAGAACCTTTGGTCATATTACACTGATGCATCATTCACTGCATTCGGAATCACGAACCAGACATTGTGCAACCTGGTGCTTATTGTGGCTGTTGTGTTAAGGAGTGTGGTGCATGTGGTGTATTCCGCAGCATACCTGAACTGTGATCTTACTCTGTTTTCTTGAAGTGAGAGTGGTGTCTTGAACTCTATTTCGAATAACGGAGACGTGGTAGACATTGCTATCTGTTATTCGGAGTTTTTGGTTTGGTTCTGGGACATATCTTAAATTATAGGAGTGATTTTTGCGTGCTTGCTATTTGCATAGTGTGTTCTGACTGGATGGTTATTTTCCATTTACCCAATGCATTTGCCCTTGACTGTGTTGTGAGCTGTTTTTACAGCTATGTGGTATTCATGGTGTCTTGGCGCAATAGTTATTTAACAAGCTGTTTTTTTAAAGAAATCTTCCCAGGATAGTTTTAAGTAAAATTACTGTAGTTCGTAAGCTATCATATTAACTGGGGTTTAGCTGTTTAAATGTTAATGCATAGACGAGACTTCAGCTGTGTAGACAACAGCTCACCCCCTGTGAGACTGTATGGAAATAACAAATTTACATTACTGCTGCGTGGTACCATTTGGCCTGTGATGTTAACAGATAAAAATGTATTCATCAAGATTGTCTTCAGGTTAATGGCATTTGTGTCTAATGAAAAGTGCAGCCTTTATGTAAGTTAGCCGAGTCAGCCATGACATTTCTCTGCAGTAAGGTTTGGTTATTTTGTTTTGTGGCGCACTTCAAGGAGAGAAGGATAGACTGGACTCAGCTTACTCATGAATCAGTGGTACTAAGAAATTTCTCGGAAGAGTATAAGGAGTTGCAATGAATCAGTCCTTTAGACTCCTCTTTAGCAGTATTTTATGAATAGTTTAACTTTTTACTGTGGCTGGCACATTATTGAAACTATGTATACCTGGATAATGAACACCTTTCTGGACCAAAGTACATTAGTTTAAATCTATGGGAATATTATTCTTATCTCTAGTATTGATTTCATAAACTGAGCAGTAGGTTTGAAAAAGAGCTGTTTGTATATATCTCTGACAAATTTTAACAGGGAATACATATACTGGTGAGCCGTACTTCGTATCCTCAGTTCACTGAATAGGCGGTAGTTGCGGGTAAGCAAGGCGGCGGCTGCGTGATGCATTCTGCACATAGGGGGACGGAGGGCGCCGGTGTGCTGTGTGTGCTGTCTCCAGCCGTTCCTAACCTGGCTTAAATACTGAGGGGAGCGCTGCACTGGGAAACTGTCTTTGCCTCCGGCACTTTATAGCGAAATTTATATGCTCGCTGTCGCTTCTTTGAGTAACAAATGGGGCAGTCAAATGAAAAAGACACGGATGACACTTTGATTATTTCAAAAGTGATTGCCATAACTGTTAATACATTAATCCCAGTGTAAGACAAGACGGTCAACGCCTTGATGGAAAAATGTCTGCGGTTCCTTACGGAACTACGATTGCATCTGCAACGGCGCGGTTATTTTGTTCCTCTAGCAGAAAATAGCCAGTCACCTTGCACCGATATTCTAGTGTTCAGCAGCTCGAACAGACGACCTCCCTGTTAGAAAACAGGTAACGTATCTCGACAGGAATAGCTATAGTGGAGCCAGTTCACTTTCCGTGTCTAGTGGGTGCAACAAAACGTTTTCGGTATCAAGTTAACTGAGCTACACTGACTGGAAAAAGAAATCACAACACCAAAAAGCAACAAATTTAGAGTAATGAAATGTCGGGAATAAATTTATCTAGATATTTGAGTGATTCACATTCCACGATCACAGGTTAATGTAAGTGCGGAATAAGCCATTGCAAATGTGAGATGCTGGTACATTAATAATCGATGTAACTGCCAGAATGCTGTTGGCAAGCAGGCAAACGTGCAAGCATTATATTGTACTGGTGCCGTACGTCAGTTTGTGGGATGGAGTTCCATGCTCGCTGCACTCTGTCGGTGAACGCTGGGACGATTAATGCTGGTTGAGGGTAACACTGGAGTTGTCCGATGATGTCCCGTATGTGCTCGATTGGAGACAGATACGGTGATGGAGCAGGACAAGGGAATATGTCGACTCTATGTAGAGCATGTTGAGTAGCAACAGATGTATGTGGGCGAGCGTTATCCTGTTGGAAAACACGCCCTAGAATACTGTTTATGAATGGCAGCACGGGTCGAATTAAGAGCCTGACGAACAATTTTGCGGTTGGGATGCGTGGGATAACCATGAGATTGCTCCTGCTGTCATGTTACGAGGTTCATTCAATAAATAAAGAGACAAATTGGTCTGGAGAAGAAAAGCATTTATTTTTATAAAGCAATATTTTTTCTACTTTTCAGCATAATCTCATTGAACATTTGCTCCAACGGGCAACAAGTTTTTTTATTCCGACTGCAAATAACTCTTTATCTTGATGTTTGAACCAATTTCCCACAAACTTTTTCACGTCTTCGTTGTCCTGGAACCTCTTCCCGCGCAATGCTTCCTTCAGTGCACAAAACAAATGGAAATCACTAGGTGCTATATCAGGATTGTAAGGGGAATGAGGCAATACTTCCCAGACAATTTTTTCGATAGTTTCACGCGTTAGCTGAGCAATATAAGGACGTGCGTTGTCTTGCTGGACAACTACACCACTCCTCTGAGATCCACGATGTCTCTCTCTCATGGCTGGCTTCAGTGTATTTAAAAACAAATCCGAGTAGTACTTGCTGTTCATTGTACGCTGCTCTTCCATACAACCACGGAAAACTGGACCTCAAGCATCCCAAAACACCATCAACATGACTTTTCCTGCTGATGCTTGGGTTATGAATTTTTTCTTGATAGGTGCGTTGGTGTGCTTCCTCTCCATGCTTTGTCTTTTTGATTCTGGCTCATAATAGTGAACCCAAATTTAATCACAAATTAAAATTTTGTTGAGGAAGTACTCACCTTCTCATTCATAACTTTCCTTTAGCTCTGTGCACACTCTCAACCTTGTGTCCTTGTGTAGCCGCATCAACTCCTTTGGGACCCATCTTTCACGTGTTTAGCGATACTTCAGCTTGTTACAGATAATGTTATGAACTGTACCGGTACTATCGTGAACCTCACCAACTACCATTTCCACAGTCACGTGACGGTCGGCACGAACAATGCCATCAATTCGACTTTCAAATGAGGGAGTTGAAACTGCAACTGGTCAGCCAGAACGGTGTTCGTCAGTCACTGAGTCACGACCATTTTTGAACTGCTCTACCCACTTGTAAAAATTTGCACGATTCTACAACCTTCACCATAGTGTATATTCACTTGTTTCTCGCCTTCAGCAAGTAAAAAACGCATAACAGAACGTGGACGTTTCAAGCGGATTCGCCATCTTGAAATGTGTTTTTGAGGTTATAAACAAAACAATGTCGATAAATCAGCGCCGGCCGAAGTGGTCGTGCGGTTAAAGGCGCTGCAGTCTGGAACCGCAAGACCGCTACGGTCGCAGGTTCGAATCCTGACTCGGGCATGGATGTTTGTGATGTCCTTAGGTTAGTTAGGTTTAACTAGTTCTAAGTTCTAGGGGACTAATGACCTCAGCAGTTGAGTCCCATAGTGCTCAGAGCCATTTGAACCATTTTTTTGATAAATCAGCTGATCAGGGCTCATCCCAGTGATGCCAACTTAAAGCCATAAAAGTATCAAACTCGCCCTAGTAACAGTTTTTTCCCCAGACCAGTTTGTCTCTTTAATTATTGAACGAACCTCGTAAATCCCTCCCCAGACTATAACTCCAGCGGCACGTCCAGTGTGTCTGGCACACAGACAGGCTGGTTGCAGGCGCTCAACTGGCCTCGTTCTGACAACACACGACCACCACTGGCACCGAGGCAGAGCTATCCTTCATCGGAAAACATAACAGACCTCCACCCTGCCCTCCAGTCAGTTCTCGCTGGACACCACTGAAGTCACAAATGGCGGATGCTTGTAGTCAGTGGAATACACGCTACAGGGCGTCTGGCTCTGAGCTGCCCTTGAAGTAACCGATTTGTAACAGTTAGTTGTGTCACTGTGCTGCCAGCTGATCCTCAAATTGCTGTTGCAGTAGCAGCACTGTGTGCCAGACCATACGCCGTACACGATGGTCTTCCCTCTCGGTAGTGCCACGTGGCCGCTGGAAGCCCTGTCTTCTTACGATCGTACATTCTCGTGGCCACTGCTGCCAGCATCCATACACGGTGGTCACATTCCTGCCCAAGTCTTTCTGCAATATCAGAGAAGCAGTTAGCAATTAGAGAGCGCGAAGATATAAACTCAAATTTTTTCAGTTATTGAAACTCCGAGAGAATGGCATACCTGAGCTTAAAGATTGATTAGGGCGTTCGGGGTATATTTGGACGTCCCACGATATTCAAAACGAGATCATTGATCTACAAAGAAAGTCTGTGTTGAGAAAGGTATTGGGTTCAATTAAGAAGACTGAACATTTTTCTATTATGGTTGACGAAACAAGTGATTCCTCGATTCACGAGAAAGTGTCATTTTGTATTCGTACTGTCGATGATTCCTTAACCGTCAATGAAGACTTTGTTGGCTTATACAAGACCCCCAACAATGAATCACAAATTCTGTTTAGCATTTTAAAAGACGTATTAGCTAGTCTTGATTTGTCAATGGATAACTTAAGAGGACAGTGCTGTGATGGTGCCTCAAATATGAGAGGTAAGTTCAAAGGACTAAGAAAGTTAGCTTTGGATATACAACAAAAAGCACATTATGTGCACTGCACTGCTCACAGTTTAGACTTGGAAGCTGTAGACTGTCTCCGTCATCTTAGGTCTACGTGGGAAGAGCCAAAGACTTAATAAAAACCATAAGGGAATCCAACAAAAGGATGGGACTTTTCATAAGCATAAGCTGTGAGAGCGCCAACGACCAAGCTGGTCTATGACCCCTTTACTCGACTCGATGGACTATGTGAACTTCTAGTATCTTGAGAATATTGAAAAACTTTGAAGAACTTCTAGAGTTTTTGAAACATTTTCTGCAGAGGACAAAACAGAGGCAGGTTGCAAATGTGCAAGCTACCTTGAGTCAATGTTACAATTCAAGACTTTTTACGTTTTGCTGATCTGGAAAAAAATATATGGGGGCTTGATTTATATGTTAAATGGAAGACGTGATAGTTTTGAACACTTTTGGAAATTGTGTTTAAAAGAAAAACTATCCCATGTTGATGACTCTTCGCTTCCTCGGAATTAAAGTATACCAAAGAAGTATGAAAACAACGAAGGCAGCTCATCGCACACTTTCAAAACCTCAAAGGAATACTACAAAGATATTTACATTGAAGTTTGTGAAACGGTGCAATCTTGCATTACTGAGCGGTTTCCTTCAACTGGACTCACACAGGTCATTGCAGTTGAACAATAATGCTTGCTTTTAGTAAACAGAGGTGAAAGAAATTTGGAAAAATCAACTGAGTTTTTCAAAAATGACCTAGACATTGAGAGACTGCGCTTACACTTGAATATGTTAGCCGATATCGCTAATAAAAAACAGCTACTCTTAAAAAACATGCATGATGTAAGAAAGTACATTACACAAGAGCCTGCAGTTGGAGAAATGTAATGTGAAGTAGTGAAGTGCATTAAGCTTCTCCAAGTAGTTCCAATCACGACAGCAGCAGCAGAACGGTCATTTAGCGCCCTTAGACGTCTGAAGTCATTTCTCTGATCAACAATGGGACAGAAACGATTGAACAACTTGGCTGTTCTTCATGCCTGCCGAGATGTTTTGGATGAATTGGCTATCCAACCTGTCATCAACGACTTCATATTCAGTAATCGAGCCGGAAGGTCGACATTTGCACCTTTCTAAAGACACCCTAACCGTAATAATGACATTTAGAGCAATATTAAAAGTCTTTCTAAAACAGAGAATTAAATGCATACATAATGTTAAATTTTTAGTTTCGAAATATTAGCGCTAGTTGAGAACTGTATTACTATATGACTATAGTACTGTATTAGTTATTTTCAAATACTTAAATATTTTTAGGATGTAAGACCCAATTAAAACCCGCTATTTATATACTTTTTGCCTGAAAGTATTAGGCATACTGTATTAACTTTATTAACTGTATTAAAGGATTAACTTTGAGATGTTGTTTTTATTTAATAAACCCTGAGCCTAATTCAAAGTAAGCTTAAGTTAGCTATTTCACTTATTAATCAAAGTGCTATTACTGTGCAACAGAATATTTTATGCTTTATTCTTTTAATCATAGTTTAGGATTTATTTAAATATAATTTCAGTCTTTTCAGAGCTATATATTCACCGCTTTGTAATAATCTATAAGCATGATTATTACTGTAAATTAAATTAGCGTTTTACGACAAGACCGTGCGTGTTTATGTTTTGTTTCTTTTTTCAAAGCCAAAAATGCGTCAGGCTTGTCGAATTTCCCGAGCGTCGAGTTATCGAGAGTCCAGTTTCCGGGGTTGATCATATGACTCTAAAATGCTTAAGAAAACTTTAAAACTCACTATTTTTCATCTAAAATTTAGAAAATTTCCCGGTGCAAGACTCCCAGTGTGGGTCCCTCCAATATTTTTTATTAGTCGGCGCCCCTGTAAAGGACAGACAGCTTTCGAGAGAAAACTTCGCTATATTGTTACTCGTTTTATACAAGACACCACCAACTCCGTGATAATCAAAAGTTACAGTTTCGGCATTCACAAGCAATCACACTCACTCATAATCATACTTACCGGAAAGAGTACGAAACGGATTGTACGTGACACAACGCCCTCTCAAATACTGCATAATAAGCAACGCGGATTTTAGTTAATTGGGAAACACAGTTTACACATTAAAACCGGAATTTCGCTAGTTCATCTTTCTCACTCGTTCGCGTTTACTTTGCGACAGTTGACGGTAAAGATGAACTCTTTATTCTGCTAGACTGTCACATCTATTCAGAGCTCCTAATGTCCGCGTCCAAACACTATCAAGGCTGAGCTTTAAGCTAAACTTAAGACTTCACAACGCACTTCTTTAGTCCACAAAATACGTCCAACCGTAATGTACTCTGACTGGCTGAGGAGCGTAATAGGTAATCCGATATCCGAATTAAACCGCGCAATCCTGCGTGTTTTACACTGGACCAGTGACACCTTAATACCCTTTACGAGAAATTTATTAAACGAATGAATTTATAAAACCCAGAAATATCGAAATAACTTATTCTTTAAATAACAGAATTATTGTGAAATGTTTGTTTCCCCAGTGTCATAAACTGGCTAGCTGCACTTTTCAAATTCCCACTGAGAGTCTGATTCACTCCCTTTGCGCAGCGAGAGTTCCCACCCTAACGTATACTCGCTTACTTGACATAACAGTATTCATTTACAATATTACTTCGCATTTACATGTTTCTGTAATTACATAGCCCGTAAGATGCTGGCCCCTTTCGGCCAGACCCGCTACTATTGAAATTACTGCCGGATCAGAGCGCACATCTGTCTCGCTAGAACCTTGAGTCGTTGCTTGTTTCTGTGTGCTCGCTGTCGTCTCACTTAACGCAGGCGCGGTACAATGCGGCTACGCCTCATGCATAGGCGCGCACCTCTTCGACCGAAGCAAATCGACTGCAGAAACATGGAAATCGTATGCGAGAGACCGGGACTGTATGGAGGACACGTAAGCTTAACTTCTGCAGCGTGGTCGACGAACCTTGGCATTGCAAGCCTCATTAAAAAACGTGGAGGTTGGAGACATGGCTGAAGGCGAGGCGGCGACCTGCGGCAGATCTGACAGGGTCCAGCAAGTGTTTTCGCAGCACGCGTTGTTGAACGTGGGTATCGGCAGCGGACAACCCCTGCGTGTTCCCCTGCCCACTCACATCGTCAGTTACAATTGCAACGGGCACAGGATTGTCGAGATTGGGCTACGAATCAATGGAAACGAGTCGCCTGTTAGTTTGAATCACGTTTCTCGTTTACACAGGTTGTGTCCGGATGCACTATCGTCCAGGTGAACAACTGCTTGCAACATGTACCGTGCCACGATTGCACGCTGCTGGGACAGTGTTATGCTATGGCGAATATTCGCCTGGGCTTCGATAGGACCAGTGGTACAAACTGAAAGAACCGTGACAGCTACAGACTACATGAACGATATAGCGGACCGCCTGGATTCATTTGCGCTCTGTTTCTTCCCTGATAGCGACAGCACCTTCCAGTAGAGATGGGCAAAGCTCTTCTTCTCAGACATCGGATCAGAACTAGTCACTCGCTAGAATGAACTACTTCTTTTTCAGGACTCACCGCCAATTCACAATATAAGTAAAGGAAGGCACATTCCCTTTTTAGTTCAGGTCACTGAAACCCCATTTTTATCTACTTTGGTCCTGCTTTGCAAGAACATATAAGGAGGAGTAATAATTTTGTGTTTTGTCGGGGTAGTAATCTTGAGATAAAAAAGTTTTAAATATCGTCTGCTGCAAAAATTATGAAAATTACGACAAAATTCAAAGTATTTTTTATCGACTGTAAACATTTTAAGAATTAAGACTGATCCTTGTTACATTTTGCTACTTTTGTTGGAAAAAATACAATATAAGAATGATAACACAATTGTAATTAAAGTGTATTTGCAGTCGTCATTTACAGTCAGTATTACCCCATATGCACCCAAAAAAGGAACAATTAATCAACATTGTGATTTATAAATAAAATCTAACCCATTTTAGTCGATGAAGGTCTGACTCTCTTTTCAGTGCATATTCGTCCTGCTTTTGAAAATACACTCCTGGAAATGGAAAAAAGAACACATTGACACCGGTGTGTCAGACCCACCATACTTGCTCCGGACACTGCGAGAGGGCTGTACAAGCAATGATCACACACACGGCACAGCGGACACACCAGGAACCGCGGTGTTGGCCGTCGAATGGCGCTAGCTGTGCAGCATTTGTGCACCGCCGCCGTCAGTGTCAGCCAGTTTGCCGTGGCATACGGAGCTCCATCGCAGTCTTTAACACTGGTAGCATGCCGCGACAGCGTGGACGTGAACCGTATGTGCAGTTGACGGACTTTGAGCGAGGGCGTATAGTGGGCATGCGGGAGGCCGGGTGGACGTACCGCCGAATTGCTCAACACGTGGGGCGTGAGGTCTCCACAGTACATCGATGTTGTCGCCAGTGGTCGGCGGAAGGTGCACGTGCCCGTCGACCTGGGACCGGACCGCAGCGACGCACGGATGCACGCCAAGACCGTAGGATCCTACGCAGTGCCGTAGGGGACCGCACCGCCACTTCCTAGCAAATTAGGGACACTGTTGCTCCTGGGGTATCGGCGAGGACCATTCGCAACCGTCTCCATGAAGCTGGGCTACGGTCCCGCACACCGTTAGGCCGTCTTCCGCTCACGCCCCAACATCGTGCAGCCCGCCTCCAGTGGCGTCGCGACAGGCGTGAATGGAGGGACGAATGGAGACGTGTCGTCTTCAGCGATGAGAGTCGCTTCTGCCCTGGTGCCAATGATGGTCGTATGCTTGTTTGGCGCCGTGCAGGTGAGCGCCACAATCAGGACTGCATACGACCGAGGCACACAGGGCCAACACCCGGCATCATGGTGCGGGGAGCGATCTCCTACACTGGCCGTACACCACTGGTGATCGTCGAGGGGACACTGAATAGTGCACGGTACATCCAAACCGTCATCGAACCCATCGTTCTACCATTCCTAGACCGGCAAGGGAACTTGCTGTTCCAACAGGACAATGCACGTCCGCATGTATCCCGTGCCACCCAACGTGCTCTAGAAGGTGTAAGTCAACTGCCCTGGCCAGCAAGATCTCCGGATCTGTCCCCCATTGAGCATGTTTGGGACTGGATGAAGCGTCGTCTCACGTGGTCTGCACGTCCGGCACGAACGCTGGTCCAACTGAGGCGCCAGGTGGAAATGGCATGGCAAGCCGTTCCACAGGAATACATCCAGCATCTCTACAATCGTCTCCATGGGAGAATAGCAGCCTGCATTGCTGCGAAAGGTGGATATACACTGTACTAGTGCCGACATTGTGCATGCTCTGTTGCCTGTGTCTATGTGCCTGTGGTTCTGTCAGTGTGATCATGTGATGTATCTGACCCCAGGAATGTGTCAATAAAGTTTCCCCTTCCTGGGACAATGAATTCACGGTGTTCTTATTTCAATTTCCAGGAGTGTATGTTACTGAGACACATAATATTTTTAGAGGCAATCGATACAGCGTTGGCCACGGCAAGTTTCTTGTTTCCCACCAGTTTAAGGGATTGCCGTTTCTAGGCAAACATCCCTCCACTAAATATTTGTCCTGCTCGACAATTGCCATGCTTTCTGGGTCGGACTTGCTTGAAGCTGACTAATGATTTCATTGAACTCCTCCCAGACTGAAGAAATCTCATGTGTCACTCTAATAACTGTTGGAGAAATGAGCTCTGTTTTCTTCTTGTTGAACGACCAACGCTTTCATTTCTGCAATAACCTTTACGTAGCTCCCCTGAAATCTATTGTCGTCTGAAAATCCTTGCCTTTGAATCGGGGTCCAGTAACGTTGCATGGCTAATCAGTGCGTTGCTGGAGATAACACCAAACCACTTGTCTTTAAAAGATATTAGTTGCTGTTCCATTAACCTTGATAAGATTTTCATTCTAAAAGCGAGACTATTTTCTCTGACGACACTTCTTTTGTTTCCTCACGGAGAACTTTCTATGCTTTTCCCATGTTATAATTAATCAAGTCGAAAAAGTCAAACTCTTTAATGCCCAGTTTGCATCATGAATTACGTGATAAAATTATTAAAAATGGTTTGGCTGCCGGAAAGGCGGACAGCCTTTCGTCTGATGCGTGGACGAGTGTAAATAACATTAGTTTCTATGCAGTCACTGCGCATTTCACAGATAACAAGAGTGAACTAAAGTCACCCCTTACAGAGTGCTCACAATTCGAAGTCAGACACATTGCAGAAAACATCTCAAATTGGGTAGAGTCTGTTATCCCAAATACAATATCAATTTTAAAATCACTTCCATGATAACATAAAATGCGTCAAATATGAAATTAACTGTCATGCTTCAGAAACTGTCACATATCCCACACTCTGCGCATCCTTTAAACCTCACTGCACAACATGCACTTCAGAAATCCATATATATACGACTGGCCATTAAAATTGCTACACCACGAAGATGACGTGCTACAGACGCGAAATTTAACCGACAGGAGGAAGACGCAGTGATTTGCAAATGATTAGCCTGTCATAGTATTCACACAAGGTTGGCGCCGGTGGCGACACCTACAACGTGCTGACATGAGGAAAGTTTCCAACCGATTTCTCATACACAAACAGCAGTTGACCGGCGTTGCCTGGTGAAACGTTGTTGTGATGCCTCGTGTAAGGAGGAGAAATGCGTACCATCACGTTTCCGACTTTGATAAAGATCGGATTGTAGCCTATCGCGATTGCGGTTTATCGTATCGCGACATTTCTGCTCGCGTTGGTCGAGATCCAATGACTGTTAGCAGAATATGGAATCGGTGGGTTCAGGAGGGTAATACGGAACGCCGTACTGGATCCCAACGGCCTCGTATCACTAGCAGTCGAGATGACAGGCATCTTATCCGCATGGCTGTAACGGATCGTGCAGCCACGTCTCGATCCCTGAGTCAACAAATGGGGACGTTTGCAAGACAACAACCATCTGCACGAACAGTTCGACGACGTTTGCAGCAGCATGGACTATCAGCTCTGAGACCATGGCTGAGAACCTGGGTGCACGAATGGCAAAACGTCATTTTTTCGGTTGAATCAAGGCTCTGTTTACAGCATCGTGATGGTTCCATCCGTGTTGGGTGACATCGCGGTGAACGCACATTGGAAGCGTCTATTCGTCATCGCCATACTGGCGTATCACCCGGCGTGATGGTACGGGGTGCCATTGGTTACCCATCACCTCTTGTTCGGATTGACGGCACTTTGAACAGTGGACGTTATATTTCAGATGTGTTACGACCCGTGGCTCTACCCTTCATTCGATCCCTGCGAAACCCTACATTTCAGCAGGATAATGCACGACCGCATGTTGCAGGTCCTGTACGGGCCTTTCTGGATACAGAAAATGTTCGACTGCTGCCCTGGCCAGCACATTCTCATGATCTCTCACCAACTGAAAACGTCTGGTCAATGGTGGCTGAGCAACTGGCTCGTCACAATACGCCAGTCACTACTCTTGATGAACAGTGGTATCGTGGCGAAGCTGCATTACACGCCATCCAAACTCTGTTTGACTCAATGCCCAGGGGTATCAAGGCCGTTATTACGGCCAGAGGTGGTTGTTCTGGGTGCTGATTTCTCAGGATCTATGCACCCAAATTGCGTGAAAATGTAATCACATGTCAGGTCTAGTATAATATATTTGTCTAATGAATACCTGTTTATCATCTGCATTTCTTCTTTTTGTAGCAATTTTAATGGAGAGACAGAGAGAGAGAGAGAGAGAGAGAGAGAGAGAGAAAGGATGGTATTCTCTGCAAATCATTTTTAGAAGCTGTACATCTAATGTCATACTTTTATTTAATTTGAGTGCCTTTATAATGTAAAAAATGTTACTTACTGGTTATTGTACATGAAAAGCAGTTGAGGGTGAGGGCACCAGAAAAGGAAATAAATCAGGACTTGGTCCAGAAACTGACGACATGTTGGGCTGGACACAGCTTGAGGCTCAGTTTGCCTTTTTGGGAGGATACAATTGACCCGAGGACGAAGCAGACGTCAGTGAGGCCGGTTCACAAGAAACGTTTTCTCGAATTTCTGCATCGACTGACGGCGATCTTGATCGGCTTCCTGATCTACATCGTTCCAGAGAACTGTATGATGCTTCTATTTCAGATGTCCCTTCAGGGCTGATGATGAGCCAGAAGCCACGCCAATTATCTGCTGACGCCAGCGGCACTTTTCTCATTCTTCCATTTTGGTAAAATGCAATGTGGATGACAAATTGTTATGCAGCACTGAAAAGTACACCGGTATAACTGAAATATTTACTACTAATAGCCATTTTAAATCGTAAAATCTTGGATAGAGAACAAATATACATGCAGCGTATTCTGTAGTCAGAAGTTATAGAGTAGGATGTAGGACGTTATGATCTGCGGAACCTAGCCCCACAATCGTGAAGTTTGTATCATATACCAAAAGGTCTGAAACACTCATAGTGATTAAGGAACTCGCGAAGGCAAGTCTGACAAGTCTGACAACACGCGACGATTTCCGAACTTGGGCTACATAGCGCACCAACAAGAGATGGCAGCTTAATGGTGCAGAAAAAAAAAACAAAAAAAAAAAGTGCAAATGAACTCTAACGCCTGCTATTTAGGAGGTACGAACTTATCTACTCATGCAGTCACAGGTTCTACCAGTGTCTGTATTGTTACTGTAGAATATAGTTGGCCATCATTCATTTCCACGAACTCCGCTATATATTTCAGAATACCGACATCCATATCTTTCTTCTAACGAACGTAGACACTTGGCCCAAGCCAAGCATGCTTCCCAGTTGCGTAAATACGGGGTGTTACAAAAAGCTACGGCCAAACTTTCAGGAAACATTCCTCACACACAAATAAAGAAAAAATGTTATGTCGACATGTGTCCGGAAACGCTTAATTTCCATGTTCTTTGTGTGTGAGGAATGTTTCCTGAAAGTTTGGCCGTACCTTTTTGTAACACCCTGTATAGACTCCATTGTCCTAAGACATGACAGAAGTAACAGATGAGGAGGTGGAGTAGCGGCATACAAACCCTTTGACTTACAACCGCCCGTGCTACTCATGTCCAATAGTGACGACGGCAAACCAGTCGAGTATAAGTTAGTAAATATAGAATACCTTAATAAAATTTGCCTAATCTGCGTTCCCTACAGACCTCCGAAAGTAAGCGGGATAGCCTGTTTAAAAACTGACCTCTCACAATTCGATTCGACTTAGGAGCATACAAATAATGTTATTAACACATAAATATTCTGTCCCTTCACTCTGAAATTCACGTATGCACTCTCATACACATATTTGCCATGAAAACCACAAGCGAAGAAATTCGTAACTGGTATCAGCTCACAACATCGTGTTCTTGACTTACTCTCTCAAATATCCAAGGAATAAACTGTAACTGACAACATACAGAGACTTTAAGTGTATCAGTGTACCTGAATTTGCATAGTAAATGCAAGATATAATTAGGGAGACGATTTCCATTCCATTCCTGGACTTGAAAGACAAGCTCCATGGATTTCCTACTGAACTAACTTTATTACACAACAAATATGCTACCCCAAAGACCGGAAACTTGCAGAGCAACCCTGCACCATGGCTAACGGAAGAGCTAAAACAGTTCACGCATCTCGAAGGCACTGCACGTCGGACGTACAAACGACATCCTACCGTTGAAAATGAAACTGATTACAATCAAAACGCAAACAGCGTTAATCAATCTGAAAGAAACGATAACTATGGCATGCCTCTACATTAATCTAAAATATGCTTGTGTGATCTAGAAAGTAAAGACAAAGTAGAAGTTGCAGCTGATCCCTTCGTCCCAACCAAGGAACTGTGCCAGTACTTGACTGTAGCCTTAACGTCATTGAGCCATAAACAATTTCACGGAGGTAAATGAGAGCATTTGCAGAAAATTGTCTCGAGGTGGCAAAGCCGTCGAAAATACATCAGATCAGCATTTACTGTATTGGACGGTGCCACAGTCCAAATGATCAAGCTTGTTGTTGGTCCACTACTGCTGATAATAACTACTGACCCCTAGACCTTGAAGTTCTTGCCTGGACAGCACATCAGAACCATATATTCCCATCAAAATACAAGCACTAGTGATTCGATCACTAAGAAGAGTAGCTGGGTACATTCTTGACGATATTATTACCCAGTGGGCACAAGACATTTAGGAAGACCGACGAAAATCAACAATTTCAACCAACTGGGCGTAACAGCCAAATTCCCAATACCTGCAGAGAGAAGATGCAGAGATATCATATTAAAAATGTTATGAGTTTTAAGTAACTGTGATTTTATTAAGTTTTGTAGTACACATAAAACTCTGGTCTGATGTAAGAGGAGTTCTGAAGGCACTAATCCGTCCAGGTTAAATGAATAGTTAAAAAATTAAACATAACATACAGGCTGTCCCAGGACGAATGGTTAATATTCAGGGATTACAGGAACGATCATTTGAAGCAAAAACATTAATGTGCACATATGCACTATTCTGAATGGTTTCCGAGAGAGAAAGTGTTTAATGTACATTGTTTTTATTTTCTTTACTATTCAGTACATTGTCATTGTTTACAATGCATCACAGTAGTGTAGTCGAAGTCGAGACGAATAATTTGATGTAGGACACATGGGCTACTAAGCTGGGAAACTATCTCAAAGTAGCTTACAAAACTTGCCTACATCTCAGTGCCTTCACGCCGCACGAGATTTTCATTATTTTCTCTCTCTCTTTACACAAACTGTAGGTTCTAGAGAAAAAATGAATGGGACCTTTTTATAGGAAATTTAATGTAGTTTAATTTTGTACTGCAACACGATTTCCCTGCTGGCCGTGGATTTCGAGTTATTCGAGCAAAACGTAAAAAAGTAACTTTAAATTTGTTCTGCCTCAAATAACACTTTGGAATAGGGCATATGTCCATAACTAGTTTTTTGCTCGAAATGATCGTTCCTGTCATATCCCTAAATATTGACGATTCCTCCTGAGACAACCTGTATACATGGACTATCATACATGTTATAAAAATTATGTTTTATACATATCATTATTTTTATAAAAAGCTGAACTCAGAGGGAAAGTGTTTAGTCAGGAAATGGAGTTCAAAGCTGTATCACTGTGCCAAAAGTGCAGAGAACAAAGTGACACGTCAAGTGGCCATGTGATCTGCTCCATGCGATCTCATCCGTGGAGTGGGGGAGAGAAACGAGGTTTCTTGCAATCTGATCCATAAGAGTGGTGGGGAGCAGTGAGCTAGTGCTCCGATTTCTGAGAGAGGGGGGGAGCAGTGGGCTAGTGGACAACTTACGGTCCGATTGGTGAGAGCATTGGGAGCGCCGAGTTTTTGGATCAGGTGTGATGCCTGGGTTGCCTTGCGATACGCTCCGACCATGCGGCGGCTGAAGACTGCAGTTTATATGATCTCTGGCAACACATTCTGAGTGTCATACTGTCAAAAGATAAGAAGCAACACCTCACTCAAAAGTACATTAATTTTTATTGAGCTTCTGAAATCTTAGGTTTTCATTTCAACAGAAGTGTGGAATCATGATGCTCGAAGTGTTTTCTATACCAAGGTACCGTTCTAAAGAGCCTTGGTAGTTTCACAATCAATGCTGAGGATAGCTAAGGGAAGGGACCCAGGTCTGATTCTCAGCTGGGTCAAAGATTTTTTTTCCACTTGGGGACTGGGGGTTGAATTGTGCTTACTTTCATACCGTCATAATTGGCATTACTATTGAGATGGTGGAATGGGTATGGCCTGACAGCAAATAAAACGAAAAAATGGAGCTTTCTTTGTTTTCCGTCGTTTTCATGGGTGAAAAAAGCTTCAGTTACTAACACGTTGTGCAAATACACATTTGCATATGGTCTATAAACATTTTTTGTAGCTTGGGAAACGTTTTCGTAACGATATGGCGTGGGGCGCTGTTGCAGTTGACTACTGGAGAATTTTCATTCTGCTCATTACAGCCGTCAGTAGCGCATTTTGAAATTATATGATCTGCTATTCAATTTTTCTGAATCGCTCATCAGCCACTCCTTGGAAGGACCTAGCTCTTTGAATCTATTCAGGAGCAGACTACCCATCTCTATGTTCCAGTAGGATACCTATCTGTGTAACAAGGCCAGAATCGTGCCACAGTGATTTGAGGAGAATGATGGCGAGCTCACGTTGATATCTTGGTCACCAAAAGAGATTGATGGGAACCTGATGTAACATAGCGAGGATACTAGTGGGCGTCGTCTCTGCACGGGAATTGATTGGCCTGTGTGAAGACACTTTGTGGCACATACTTCTGGAAGCCTACCGACAATTTGTCGACTCCATGTTTCGCAGAATAGCTTCTGAAATGCGTTCCAAAGAGGACCAACATACCACTGTGCTGGCGATGAGAATGTCTGTATTGTGACCAGAACGAAACTACACTCCTGGAAATGGAAAGAAGAACACATTGACACCGGTGTGTCAGACCAACCATACTTGCTCCCGACACTGCGAGAGGGCTGTACAAGCAATGATCACACGCACGGCACAGCGGACACACCAGGAACCGCGGTGTTGGCCGTCGAATGGCGCTAGCTGCGCAGCATTTGTGCACCGCCGCCGTCAGTGTCAGCTAGTTTGCCGTGGCATACGGAGCTCCATCGCAGTCTTTAACACTGGTAGCATGCCGCGACAGCGTGGACGTGAGCCGTATGTGCAGTTGACGGACTTTGAGCGAGGGCGTATAGTGGGCATGCGGGAGGCCGGGTGGACGTACCGCCGAATTGCTCAACACGTGGGGCGTGAGGTCTCCACAGTACATCGATGTTGTCGCCAGTGGTCGGCGGAAGGTGCACGTGCCCGTCGACCTGGGACCGGACCGCAGCGACGCACGGATGCACGCCAAGACCGTAGGATCCTACGCAGTGCCGTAGGGGACCGCACCGCCACTTCCCAGCAAATTAGGGACACTGTTGCTCCTGGGGTATCGGCGAGGACCATTCGCAACCGTCTCCATGAAGCTGGGCTACGGTCCCGCACACCGTTAGGCCGTCTTCCGCTCACGCCCCAACATCGTGCAGCCCGCCTCCAGTGGTGTCGCGACAGGCGTGAATGGAGGGACGAATGGAGACGTGTCGTCTTCAGCGATGAGAGTCGCTTCTGCCTTGGTGCCAATGATGGTCGTATGCGTGTTTGGCGCCGTGCAGGTGAGCGCCACAATCAGGACTGCATACGACCGAGGCACACAGGGCCAACACCCGGCATCATGGTGTGGGGAGCGATCTCCTACACTGGCCGTACACCACTGGTGATCGTCGAGGGGACACTGAATAGTGCACGGTACATCCAAACCGTCATCGAACCCATCGTTCTACCATTCCTAGACCGGCAAGGGAACTTGCTGTTCCAACAGGACAATGCACGTCCGCATGTTTCCCGTGCCACCCAACGTTCTCTAGAAGGTGTAAGTCAACTACCCTGGCAAGCAAGATCTCCGGATCTGTCCCCCATTGAGCATGTTTGGGACTGGATGAAGCGTCGTCTCACGCGGTCTGCACGTCCAGCACGAACGCTGGTCCAACTGAGGCGCCAGGTGGAAATGGCATGGCAAGCCGTTCCACAGGACTACATCCAGCATCTCTACGATCGTCTCCATGGGAGAATAGCAGCCTGCATTGCTGCGAAAGGTGGATATACACTGTACTAGTGCCGACATTGTGCATGCTCTGTTGCCTGTGTCTATGTGCCTGTGGTTCTGTTAGTGTGATCATGTGATGTATCTGACCCCAGGAATGTGTCAATAAAGTTTCCCCTTCCTGGGGCAATGAATTCACGGTGTTCTTATTTCAATTTCCAGGAGTGTACTTTCGTCTGGCAATAACTGGCTTCTTTGATTGCTCTGGGAGAAGACAAAAGAACACATGAAATATGAGATCACTTTACTGCATAAATGAATAAAAGATTTACTTAACTTTGTCACAGTTCTTTGTCACAAGATTTATGGATTATTTACAACTGAATAGACTGTGAAAACATCACTAGATACACAGATTAACAACTGCTCTCTATGTAGAACAAAATGCAACATTTACGAAAGTACATTTCACCAGAAACTTGAACTGTCACCTACACGATGTTGTTGGCTGCTGTGGCTGGGGTCTTGAACTGGACAGAGCTCTTGTGTGTTTAACATTATGTTGACCTCAGCAAGAGGGCGCTGCCAAACTGACAGGGAGGCGTGGTCTTTTGGAGTGCCTCCCATTCGCTGTTGCGCGTTGTAGTGCGACCTCGCTAATATCTGTAGTATCGATTCACGTTGCCAACTGAAACATCCCCTTAGAAAAATTAGTGAATTACTGTGTTGATAAACTTCTTACGTTATTTGATTTTCAAACAGCTGAGCAAAACTGAACATACTCAGACATTTCTCTCTTTACTTATTCTGATCAACACTAAACTGGCACACAATATTTTTAGCGCAACGCAATCTGACTTTCAATAATCCCTGCAAAAGAATGACCGTGACTAACAATAACCTATAACTTTCATGAATCACTTACCTCACAAAAATCTTCATTACTCGAACTACTACAATACAGCGAGCGCCAATACTGCCAGCTAATTAAAGGATTCTAACTACTGAAGGCACTAACCACTGATAGGCATAGTTAGAAAATGAAATATTTTGATGGAGAACAAACAATGTATTTACCTTAATAATGTTCAAAAGTCATCATATATATATATATATCAGTTCATGATATCGAATTTTACAAATTTACTTTTTCTGATGTACACATGTCCAGATCGTCCGCTCTCAAAATTCTGCCATCTCTCCCCCCACATCCACCTCTGCTGGCGGCTCACCTCCCACTGCGCAACGCTACGCGCTGTTCACGTCCAACTGCCCAACACTACAATAGCAAATATTCCAACAATGCAAACCAGCCACAGACTGCTCACAGCACAGTCAGTGATTTTCATATAGAGGGCTACGTGGCGTTACCAACATAAAAACCCAAACAGCCTACTACACAACTTTTGTGTCACTCCACGATCTCTGGATCCTTCCACAGTTTCGACTGATTAATGTAACAGCTTCATAAAAAAGTTCTTAGAAGGAAAAATCTTGAGAAAAATTCGTGTCGCAGCCCTAGAAAATCTATATTACTGAGTGTTATCAGTGGAATGAACGGCAGCTACTACAACAAAAAGGGTAAAGAAGTCAAGAAACAGGTAAGGATGGCTTCATCAGAAAGGAGTTGGCTTTGGTGTCTCACGACACGTACGTCGTGAAGCTCCATTGAATTAAACAGCCAGTTTTAATAACACAACTCCGCCGTTGGGATGCGACCTGAGGATATGAGACACTAACAGCCAGTACTACTGGTCTACAATAAAAATTCGTGTCAGCATCTGGCCGAGTGACGTCGCTGAGAACAAATAATGAACAGACGCTCCGTGCTCAAAGGGCGAGCAGGCTGCTATGAACTTTCTGTGAAGGCCAGCCGGTGATAAGTGCTCATACCGCGAATACTCAGAGTGGATGTGGCCTTGACTGGACTCCTACAGTAAAAGTAATACGCTGAGCCATTGTTTGCGGAAAGACACACTCATTCGTCACTGGCGCCGTTTCAAGGTTTGACGACGTCGCTTGTCGAAGTGTGTTGAGCAACTAAGGAAATTTTGCAATTTGGCGTGTAGTATTAGTCCGATTCGCACGATTTTTTCATTGTACTCATAAACGTGTCTAAGAAGTATCTGCACTGCTCGGTTTCAAAAATGAGAACAATAGTTATGGTAGTATCGGCGATTATTTATCTTTCATCTACTATATAAAAAAGGGTTCTTTGTTTCTTTGTTCTCTATACGTTCCTATACCATCCATCCGATTCTGGTAAACCTTTGTTGAGTTGTGCATACACCCCCAAGGTTTCTGTGGGAAGTAACAACGATCTACCAACCTTACAGATGTGGCTTGAAAGGGGATACATGCAAACTTGATTCAGAAACTCACTGAGATGCCCGCTAAAGCCACACGGCAGAACAGGTGATTAGGATTGTGGAAAGGGCCAAATAAGGTGTCAGTCAGGTTTATTCAAAATTGTAATTTATTGTAATTTTATAACACCTTTAAACCAAAACGGCACATAGCCGAACCTTTAGAACTACGAGTTTCAAAAAGGCAATTATTTCACGGCTGAGGGCCTCCAAACAATAAATCTTAAAAGTCAACAAAATTAAAATACAGTTAGAATAGCAAATAAAATAATTAAAATATATACGGTATCACAGTTAGGCTAGAAAGCCTCAAGGCAAAAGCAGATGGAACAAACATATGCAAGGTGCAATACAAGCGGCTGAGGGCCACAATTAAATTTGAAATTTTTAAAATATATTACCATAATGTTTTAAGGCAGAAGGCCGCAATATTTTTGCTTAAACGGTAATTTCAAGAATAAGGTTTTAAGCGGCTTAACGCTCACAATTGAGTTTCCAAAATTCAAAATACATTAAGTCCAGTAAAAACAAGAATTTTCAAATCATTGGCTATGATAGATTATAAACAGGCAATTAAACACCGGTGAGGAGGACAATAAAAAGACGGCACTCAGAAGACTCCAGGGGGGGCACAGTTACAGAAGGGGTGATCCCTGTGGTTATTGGGACCAGGCAGAAAGGTTTTCTAGGTTAAAGCCAAATTCCAGACAGACAACAACCAAGGAAAATAGAAGAAAAGAAACTTCATGCACAGCAAATAGGGATATAGCTAAGGGTGGTATCAACTTACTTCATCAAAATATCTGGGGAATTAAAAATAAAGTAGATGAGCTGATAATGTGTTTACATGATCTCAAAAATAAGAATGAGTACCATGTAACTGTGGGGATGGAAAATGTCTGTATAAATGGGTATAATTTACTATCTTACACTTGTAGATTTAGTATGGATAAAAGAGGATTTTCCATTTTCAGAAAACAAGGGAATAAATACAGAACTGTTGAAGTAAGCACATTTTGTGTTGATCAGCACTTTGACGTTTGTGCATGTGAACTTCAGCTAGATAATGTTGTGTTGATATTAGCAACAGTGTACATGTCTCCACTAGGAGATTGGAAGCTATTCATAAAATAGTTTGACTTCCTATTATGCTGTCTGTCAGACAAAAAGAAGAAGTTATTAATCTGTGGTGAGTTCAGTGTTAACTTTCTAAGCAATTCTGATAGGAAAAGTGAACTACAAGTGTTGTTAACAACATATGACTTAGAATCAGTGATCAATTTCCCTACACGTATAGCTCAGGACAGTAGTACTCTCACAGGTAATGTATTTGTACAGCAAGAGGATGTAGAACAAATGCCCGCATCTCGTGGTCGTGCGGTAGCGTTCTCGCTTCCCACGCCCGGGTTCCCGGGTTCGATTCCCGGCGGGGTCAGGGATTTTCTCTGCCTCGTGATGGCTGGGTGTTGTGTGCTGTCCTTATGTTAGTTAGGTTTATGTAGTTCTAAGTTCTAGGGGACTGATGACCATAGATGTTAAGTCCCATAGTGCTCAGAGCCATTTGAACCATTTTTTTTGTCGTGCGCCCACAAAACCCCCCCCTACTAGAACAAACACATGCTTTCCCTGTGGTAAATGGATTATCTGACCATGATGCACAACTGATTAACTTACAAAACCTGACAGTGAGTACACTTCAGAAACCATTGAGTAAAAGTGTGCGGGTGCTCAATCCGGTATCTATAGATCACTTCAGAGAAAGTTTAGGAAATGTAAACTGGGAAGATGTATATAATGTGCAAAATGCTAATGAGAAATGCAGCATAATTCTTGATAAATT
Source organism: Schistocerca nitens (assembly GCF_023898315.1). Classification (NCBI taxonomy): domain Eukaryota; kingdom Metazoa; phylum Arthropoda; class Insecta; order Orthoptera; family Acrididae; genus Schistocerca; species Schistocerca nitens. The sequence goes on along the minus strand of NC_064622.1, from coordinate 484,955,861 downwards.
TATATCCCTTTTTGAACATTGTTTTCCAAAGAAAATTACTAAATGTAACACCACAAACTTTTCAAAGAAACCTTGGATTACTACAGGTATTAAAGTGTCTTCAGAAAGAAAATTAAAACTGTATGAGACAGCAAGAACTAGTAAAAATCCAGAAGCAGTTTTACACTATAAAAATTATTGTAACATACTGAGAAACGTTGTAAGGAAATCAAGAAATATGTTTGTCAGAGACGAAATTAACAACTCCAGCAACAAAATCAAATCAATATGTAATGTTGTTAGAAGGGAGACAGGAAAAGTAACCACTGGGGTAGGTAGTATTACTGTTAAAGAGAATGAGACCATCTTAACCAACAGTACACAGGTAGCTAATGTATTTAACAATCACTTCTCAAGTGGAGAAAAAATCGGTGAGAATAGTTCAAAAGAAAAAGCCAGGTGGTACATGAAAGAGTCAGTTTTGAAAAATTTTAGTCAGATTAAGTTTCATCTAACAACCTCTTGTGAAATAAGGAAAATTATTAAATCTTTGAAAAAGAAATGTTCTGTTGGAGTATATGAAATCTCTAACAGGTTATTAAAACAATGTGGAGCAATTACAGCTGATGTTTTGAGTCACATATGTAATGCATCACTGACTCAGGGTATTTTTCCAGACAGGTTAAAATATGCCATTGTCAGGCCTCTCTACAAAAAGTGGGAAACCACACATATCAATAATTACTGGTCAGTATCTTTGCTTACAGCATTTTCAAAAATCTTTGAAAAAGTAATGTACTCAGGAGTGGTTAGCCATCTCAACAGTAATGGGATACTTAGTAAATCACAGTTCGGATTTCAGAAATGCTGTTCCGTTGAGACAGCAATATACAATTTCACTGTCCACATAATAGTCTTGAAATAGTAAAATGTCACCAGTAGGAATATTCTGTGACTTATACAAGGCATTTGATTGTGTGAACCATGGCATTATGTTAGAGAAATGACAATTCTATCGTATAAATGGAACAGCATATGAGTGGTTGAAGTTATATCTACAGAACAGGAAGCAAAAAGTCTCTTTATTTGCTTCAAGTGATTCAAAGCAGTTTGCCACTTCATCTAATTGGGATGAAATTACATTCGTTGTTCCACAAGGTTCGACCATGGGTCCCCTCCTGTTCTTAGTATATGTGAATGACCTCCCTTCTTATGTCAAACAAGATGCTTAGCTGACACTGTTTGCTGATGATACAAGCATAATTATTAATCCAGTAAAAGAAAGTCCGATGGAAAATGATACAAATATGGTCTTTGGAAAATTTATTAATTGGTTTTCTGCGCATGGGCTTGCTCTGAACTTTGAAAAAACACAGTACATCCAATTTTCTGCTGAAAAAAGTATGATTCCTTGAATAAACATAACACATCAAAAGAAGTAAATAGCCAGGCTAGAGCATACATCTAGATGAGAATCTTAATTGGGAAAGTCATATTTTGGTTCTCATAAAGCGACTAGGTTCAGCAACTTTTGCAATCAGAATAATTGCCAATTTTGAAGATGTAGAAATTAGTAAGCTAACATACTTTGCATACTTCCACTCTCTGATGTCATATGGAATAATATTCTGGGGCAACTCAACACTTAGGCAAAAGGTATTTACTGCTCAAAAGAAAGTAGTTAGAATAATGTGTGGGGTTCATAGTCGCACATCTTGTAGGCATCTGTTTAAAAGGTTAGGAGTTCTTACAACTGCTTCAAAGTACATTTACTCAGTAATGAAATTTTTTCAACAACATGGACCAGTTTAAAATCAACAGCGACATTCATGATTACAATACCAGAAAAAAGAAAGACCTACACTATTATTTACTTAACCTATCTTTGGCACAGAAAGGGGTAAAATATGCTGCTATAAAACTTTTTGATAAATTACCAGATGAAATAAAATGTCTGACAGACAGCAGTAATAGCTTCAAAAACCAATTGAAATCATACCTCCTTGACAACTCCTTCTATACCGTAGATGAATTCTTGAATATGAGTAAATAAATGTCGAGGTATAATATATGCATTTTGTGCCATTTAATGGAATTGGGTAGATAATAGAAATATATAGGTATAACACTACAATGTAAAAAAAAAACATTGTTTCCTGTGCGCATTTCTTGTGCATTTGACACGTTCCACATCATAACGGTTTTTCCGTGCTATTGATCAATGGAACACGTAACTAGCTAACTAACTAACTAACTATCATTCACCGCTAGAGGAAAGTGCAGCACATCGCTCCACTAGGCTACTCTTTTTCGACCAACTTTTGTGAATGCAACCTGTTGTAAACGTAGAAGTTACAAAATTATTGTCCTAGCTGCAGCGAAGAAAAAGCGGTTTTCATTTTGTGTTTCTTTCCGTTCGTCCCTGGGGAGTTTATTTACGGACTTTATTTAGTAAAGAAAACGTATGTCATTTACTGGTAACCACGCAGTGTGGAAACTATTAATCATTTGCTTCAGACGCAATACGCCAGGTATTTGTCGCGCTGTACTTCGCAATAAACCAGTGGAGACCACGAGACCGGTAAACATATTAGTAAATCTTATCTCAATGTAAACCCCTGGTTGTGTAACGCAATGCATGCCTACCACACACAAGACTCGAACCCTGAGCCCCAGGCTCTAAAGTCGCGCAATGGGCCCGGAACCACACCGACGTGAACACTTGACCTGAGTCAGGATGATCAGGTGCGGCAGGCCGGCAGGCTCATCCGTTGCACGTGCGGCGAGGTGTGTCATCTAGTGACGTCAGATGTTCAACACTTGTTATCCTCTTATGGGGTATTTTTCTACATCTACGGCCCCAAATGTCTTAAATTACTTCTCATCTCTGTCACATCGTGGATTTTTAAACGTTAATAAGACTCACACACCAAAAAAAGTTTTGCATCACTTCGGTTCCGAGAGTTCCGGAACCTGTGCAGAAAATTTAATAGAGATAAACATCATTTACGCCCTTTTTATTGCTCATGAAAACCACACATTGCATGTTTTACCACTATACAGCGAGACCTTCAGAGGTGGTGGTCCAGGTTGCTGTACACACCGGTACATCTAATACCCAGTAGCACGTCCTCGTGCATTGATGCATGCCTGTATTCGTCGTGGCATACTATCCACGAGTTCATCAAGGCACTGTTGGTCCAGTTTGTCCCACTCCTCAACGGCGATTCGACGTAGGTACCTCAGAGTGGTTGGGGCGTCACGTCGTTCATAAACAACCTTTTTCAATCTATCCCAGACATTTTTGATAAGGTTCATGGCTGGCCACTCTAGTCGAGCGATGTCGTTATCCTGGAGGAAGTCATTCACACGATGTGCGCGATGAGGGCGCGAATTGTCGTGCATGAAGACGAACGTCTCGCCAGTATGCTGCCGATATGGTTGCACTGTCGGTCGTATCGTGCAGACGTTCGGCGCCTTCCATGACCACGAGCGACGTACGTCGGCCCCACATAATGCCACCCCAAAACAGCAGGGAACCTTCACCTCGCTGCACCCGCTGGACAGTGTGTCTGAGGCGTTCAGCCTGACCGGGTTGCCTCCAGACACGTCTCCGACAATTGTCTGGTTGAAGGCATATGCGATACTCATCGGTGAAGTGAACGTGATGCCAATCCTGAGCGGTCCATTCGGCGTGTTGTTGGGCCCATCTGTACCGCGCTGCTTGATGTCGTGGTTGCAAAGATGGACCTCGCCATAGACGTCGGGAGTGAAGTTGGTAGCATGCTGCCTATTGTGCACAGTTTGAGTCGTAACACGACATCCTGTGGCTGCACGAAAAGCATTATTGAACATGGTGGCGTTGATTATAGGGTTCCTCCGAGCCATCATCCGTAGGAAGCGGTCATCCACTGCCGCCCTTGGGCAGCCTGAGCGAGGCATGTCATCGACAGTTTCTATCCCTCTGTATCTCCTCCATGTCCGAAAAACATCGCTTTGGTTCACTCAGATGCCTGGACACTTCCCTTGTTGAGAGCCCTGAAATGTGGTACTACTCATTTCTTTAGAAAATCAAAATTACAGTGTCACCACAGTTAATTAAAGAAAATAGGAAGCCTGATATCGCTGGTGATGGACAAGCTTGTGATTGTTTTACAATTTTAATTTGACTGAAAACAGACTTTATTATAAACTTCAGTTCGTTCATTTGCCCTCTTACTGATGCAACATACAAATTTTCACTTTAATTGAATTACATAAACACGAATGAGAATCCTATTTTGCATCCGCAACCAAAAAGATAGATAGTAGGCACGGTGAATAATCAATCATAAACAATCGTTCTTGTTTAACCATATCTCAAAAGACTAGTAACACTATATACTTCCAACCCAAAGTTACACAGCCACATAATACCACAACTTCATTAAAAATACAAAGATCTTAAAGATTAATAAAACTGAACTGCCCACATAAAGATCCACAGTGAAACATGCTTATACTAAAAATGCAAAGTGGGCCAACCAAGGACGCAAAACTGGCACATAGGAAAAATAAGAAGTTGCACATTCATTAAAGATACCCAAATGATTAACATAAGTGTTGAACCAGTAAAATAACTTACAGAAACGCTAATATTAACAAAGTGGCCTCACTTAACTTTAGAGAACAGCGTTAAGGCGCACAGCAGTATTTGGAAGCAATAACGCTACGGCCGGTAGGCAATACGAGCGTTCACTCCCCACGGCTTGTGCACAGTCTCACTAGCAGGCGGTATACATTTACATATTGTCCGACCGGCCTCACAATGCGCGGTCCTGACAAGAATCCATAAGCGCACCGACGCCAGGAATCGAGCAGACTTAACAAATGGCCTGCAGCACAGAATGCAATGAAAACAAGGTCAAGTCACAGCCCCACTTGAATATATAATAAGCATGCCCCCATATTCTTACGGAGCAATACTCTAACATTACCCGTCGCCCAGTGAATTAGCAGGAAACTTAGAGATCACTTGCAATTGTCTTAAGGCACTTTCAACTTTAAATAAACATACAAAATACTGCCGTAACAAACGATTAAACCATGCCGGGCGCGTACACAACGTCAACCAGTATCCAAACGGCCAATATGTCCTAAAACTTGCGTGATAACCACTTAAAGCACATACTCAACAAATGATGAGAAACGAAATGAGGAACATCAGCCTCCTTAATATAGCCACTGTGGAACCAGGTTCAGAACCATCTCCGGCAGCTACCCATGCCACAATAAGTGTAGTGGACTGACAAGGCAGCCAGTCCACAGCGACGGGTAGCCGAAAGGGCACACGTACACACACGCCGACTGGCGCGAAGTCTGGAACAGGATTCGTAATGAATGTGATAAAGAAAAGAACGTAGCTACTAGAACACTTAACTTTTATATCGTCCTTTGGTATACAGCATTCTTGATGATACAAGTGAGACTATCTTGAGATACATGCAATGGTACAAATGGCGCCTTGCTAGGTCGTAGCCATTAACTTAGCTGAAGGCTATTCTAATTGTCTCTCGGCAAATGAGAGAAAGGCTTCGTCAGTGTAATCGCTAGCAACGTCGTCGTACAACTGGGGCGAGTGCTAGTACGTCTCTCGAGACCTGCCTTGTGGTGGCGCTCGGTCTGCGATCCTGACAGTGGCGACACGCGGGTCCGACATGTACTAATGGACCGCGGCCGATTTAAGCTACCACCTAGCAAGTGTGGTGTCTGGCGGTGACACCACAATAAGTTTCAACAATCTTCTTAGTTAAACACAGAATAACTTGGAACTAACCAAGCGAGGTGGCGCAGTGGTTAGACACTGGACTCGCATTCGGGAGGACGACGGTTCAATCCCGCGTCCGGCCATCCTGATTTAGGTTTTCCGTGATTTCCCTAAATCGCTCCAGGCAAATGCCGGGATGGTTCCTTTCAAAGGGCACGGCCGACTTCCTTCCCCGTCCTCCTCCAACCGGATGAGACCGATGACCTCGCTGTCTGGTCTCCTTCCCCAAAACAACCAACCAACCAACCAACTTGGAACTTGTAAATCACGAGCTGGGAGGCTGTTCAGCGTGAGACGACGAACCCACCAACGTTTTGCCCGTCAAGGCGCCCAATGATCGGCGCCGTACATCCGGCGCGACAACAGACAAGGGCGGCGAGTACGGCGAGGCCCATGCACCACGGTTACGGACGCAGGCTTGTTTCCAACACAAGTTGGCTCGTTGAACGCCGGCCGGAGACTCTCTCGTCACACGTTCACCCGGAAAACCCGCCGGGGCGAGCAGTCAAACATAGCGAGACAGCTGAATATCGACAACTGCGATGCAAGTAGAACACCCTAGCACCAGCCGCCACGGTTCAAGCCCTTCCTGGCACAAAGTAACAATGCGGACGCGATCGAACCGCGGTACCGACCGTCTAGCCATGGTTGAACTACAGACAACAGGAGCCGTGTACCTTCTCCCTGGTGGAATGACGAAGTGATCGGCAGTCGGACCCCCTCGGTCTAATAGGAGCTGCTCATCCATGGTTGTTTACATCTTTGGGCGGGTTTAGTAGCATCTCTGTACAGTGAAGGCGACTGTGTCTGTGATACAATATCCACAGTCAACGTCTATCTTCAGGAGTTCTGGGAACTGGGGTGATGCAAAAGTCTTTTTGATCTGTGTAGAAACACAGCATTCGTGAAATGTTACACTGTCGAGGCGCACGTATGTTTTTGTTTGATTAATGTTCTTATCGCTGTCGTCAACTTAGAAACTGAGGTAAGTACGTTTTTCTAAATGGAGCCGTATACTTTTTATAACTGCATTCGATAGCTCTTGACAATACAGTTACACTGACATGTCGTACGTTAATGTTGAAGCTGAAACTAATCGTAAAAAAAAATCGAGAAATGTCCTGTAACGTGAGAGCGCGGTGGCAGAAAGGGCATTTGCTGTGTAACCATTGCGAAGCAGGCGTCCCGGACCAGGCTGCGTAAGTGTATACAGTAAGGCAGGCCTGCGCTACGAGGATAAAGCTTTATTTCCCCTTGAACGAGTTTATGGCCCAGATGCAGGTTCACCTACCAATGTTGTATACGGAAATACGACATAGGCTAGAATATAGAGTGTCAGAAAAAACTGAGGGAGACTATTTCATATTTGTGAGTCCTCCCAGATTTACGTGAGCTGAAACAGTGAAATCAACTGTTCATTCTTCAAAAATAAAGAGGTCTTATACGCTGCAAAAAGCAACAAATGTATTAAATATCTAAGTGTTAGAAAGAAGATTTGACCTATCTTTTCCGGTACGTCGCTGTGTGTTTCTTACAAGGGAACCTCCCCATCGCACCCCCCTCAGATTTAGTTATAAGTTGGCACAGTGGATAGGCGTTGAAAAACTGAACACAGATCAATCGAGAAAACAGGAAGAAATTGTGTGGAACTATGAAAAAATAAGCAAAATATACAAACTGAATAGCCCATGCCTAAGATAGGCAACATCAAGGAGAGCGTGAAGTCAGGAGCGCCGTGGTCCCGTGGGTAGCGTGAGCGGCTGCGAAACGAAAGGTCGTGGGTTCAAGTCTACTCTCGAGTGAAAATTTTACTTTCTTTATTTTCGCAAAGTTATGATCTGTCCGTTCGTTCATTGACGTCTCTGTTCACTGTAATAAGTTTAGTGTCTGTGTTTTGCGACCGCACCGCAGTACTGTGCGATTAGTAGACGAAAGGACGTGCCTCTCCAATGGGAACCGAAAACATTTGATCGCAAGGTCATAGGTCAACCGATTCCTCCACAGGAAAACACGTCTGATATATTCTATACGACACTGGTGACGGCATGTGCGTCACAAGACAGGAATATGTTGTCGACCCACCTTTCTTATACACTTCGCGAATGGGTAAAAAGATTCTTCTACCTTGCCCGATTTAGGTTTTCTTGTGGATGTGATAGTCACTCCCAAAAAAGTGATGAAAACATAAGAGTTTGTCATGTAAACCGAAAATAAAAAATTAAAATTTCCACTCGAGGGAAGGCTTGAACCAAGGACCTTTCGATTCGCAGCTGCTCACGCAAACCACAGAACCACGGCACTCCTGTGTTAACGTTTGCCTAATTATTGCCTATCTTGCGCATGGACTACTCGGTTTCTATATTTTGCTTATTTTTTCATAGTTCCACACAACTTGTTCCTGTTTTCTCGATTGATCTGTGTTCAGTTTTTCAAGGCCTATCCACTGTGCCAACTTTTAACTAAATCTGAGGGGAGTGCGATGGGGAGGTTCCCTTGTTAGAGGTAAAATACATGCAGCCCGATAACTCTGCCTACACTGCTCTAAATTATATTGTATGGGATACATTAGTTGAACTAGACATTTTATCAAAAATACTTTGGTAACCACATGTACACCACAAAATAAATATTTTTGTTAAAGAAAGGTTTTTTTTACGCTGAACTTAAGCGGGTAATGACAGTGTTACCAGCTACGTGCAGTACACACTGTCGACTTATTTGACGTAGCAGTGCAATTCCGTACACACGTAAACGAAATAAACAATGTACAGCAGTCATTTGGTAGCCACCAATATCACATAACATAAACGTTGTTGTCTTCCAACCAATAACTTTATCCTTTATGTAAGCATGTGTTCAAACTGTTTGCCATGAACTGAAAGTCACATTTGCAATCGTCATTCGAAAGAACGATGAACAGATGCAATTACAGTGGATGATATGGTAGAGCACGCTCTGGCGATTCGACGACACACACCGTCTGGCGTAGTTGGGCCTTCGTGGTCGAGGAGTCAAATCGTGGGACCTCGAAATCCATTTGGCGCAACAGAATTTCGTCCTATCCAATGCCCAGGAAAGTGCTCATTCAGTACTTGCTTTGGAACACGAGGCGAATGAGTTGGACAACCGCCGTGTTGCAGCCACACACACTGTCGAGCAGTCAGTGGAATCTCTTCTAGAAGAACGGGCAGAACGTTCGTCAGAAAGTGTGCGCACGAATGTCCGTTTAGAACGCCTGGGATGAAGTAAGGTCCCACAGCGTAATTTCCTATGATGTCGCACCGTTGATGTTGCACCTGACAAAGCCAGTGTGGAATTTCGGCCGTGCAGTAGTGCATGATATGCAGATTTACAGTAGCGTGCTTAGTAAACGTTGCGTCGTGGTAAAGAGCACACGTTGGACAAACGTAGGGTCGTCTCTCAGTTGCTGAAGGGCAAACCGACAAAATTCTGTACGATGTTCGAAAACACGGTCATCGAATGCCTGATGTGGTGTCAAAAAATAGGGTTAGAAGTTCTGTCGATGCAGATTACGAATAAAGTCGTCTAGCTGATTCCACATTCCTTAGCAATAAGTCTCGTACCACTGTGTGGATTCTCTAGCTTCGTGTTCTCTGTCAGTTGCAGACTCTTTTCTTGTCCTCTTTTTTGACGTTCGAGCAGCCTGTCCGTACCAGCGTCTTAATAATTCGTGCAACTGCCTAGCGCGTCGGACGTTGGCGATCCGGATAGATAGCTCTAAACATCTGTACTGCTTTTACGGCGTATCTTTTACATTCACCATATAAAAGTAGCATATCTAACTTCTCCTCATTGGTATACATGTCTGCACGCAACGAATGCTGAAGCAGAAATGAGTGACCTGCAGTGCAAACAAGTACACAGGAAAATGCGTTGACATTCTGACACAGCGTTGCACGAGAGCTCTTCTTGGCGGTGTTTGCACCACCGTTCCCTCAAATTCTACGAAATTTTTCGAATTTTTTTTACGACTGGTTTGAACGACAACAGTAACAAACGCTGTATCACTGTCTTCTCAAGAGTTATCGAATGCGGTTATAAAAAGGTATATAGTTCCATTAAAAAACTGTATCTGCTTCAGTAACGCCGTGGATACAGGCGCTAAAAACATTAACCAAACAAAAAAATAGGTCCCCTCGATGCTCTAACATTTGCCGAGAAACGTGTTTCGATACTTGTAACCTGTAATGGGACACCCTCCTTTTTTTCTTAATAGAAGTAGCCGATATCAGGATTAATCCCGAATCTGGTATAGGTGAACATTCTCGGCTGTTTCACTGAAAGAATTTCATTTGATTGTGTATATGATGTATTATACACTCCTGGAAATTGAAATAAGAACACCGTGAATTCATTGTCCCAGGAAGGGGAAACTTTATTGACACATTCCTGGGGTCAGATACATCACATGATCACACTAACAGAACCACAGGCACATACACAAAGGCAACAGAGCATGCACAATGTCGGCACTAGTACAGTGTATATCCACCTTTCGCAGCAATGCAGGCTGCTATTCTCCCATGGAGACGATCGTAGAGATGCTGGATGTAGTCCTGTGGAACGGCTTGCCATGCCATTTCCACCTGGCGCCTCAGTTGGACCAGCGTTCGTGCTGGACGTGCAGACCGCGTGAGACGACGCTTCATCCAGTCCCAAACATGCTCAATGGGGGACAGATCCGGAGATCTTGCTGGCCAGGGTAGTTGACTTACACCTTCTAGAGCACGTTGGGTGGCACGGGATACATGCGGACGTGCATTGTCCTGTTGGAACAGCAAGTTCCCTTGCCGGTCTAGGAATGGTAGAACGATGGGTTCGATGACGGTTTGGATGTACCGTGCACTATTCAGTGTCCCCTCGACGATCACTAGTGGTGTACGGCCAGTGTAGGAGATCGCTCCCCACACCATGATGCCGGGTGTTGGCCCTGTGTGCCTCGGTCGTATGCAGTCCTGATTGTGGCGCTCACCTGCACGGCGCCAAACACGCATACGACCATCATTGGCACCAAGGCAGAAGCGACTCTCATCGCTGAAGACGACACGTCTCCATTCGTCCCTCCATTCACGCCTGTCGCGACACCACTGGAGGCGGGCTGCACGATGTTGGGGCGTGAGCGGAAGACGGCCTAACGGTGTGCGGGACCGTAGCCCAGCTTCATGGAGACGGTTGCGAATGGTCCTCGCCGATACCCCAGGAGCAACAGTGTCCCTAATTTGCTGGGAAGTGGCGGTGCGGTCCCCTACGGCACTGCGTAGGATCCTACAGTCTTGGCGTGCATCCGTGCGTCGCTGCGGTCCGGTCCCAGGTCGACGGGCACGTGCACCTTCCGCCGACCACTGGCGACAACATCGATGTACTGTGGAGACCTCACGCCCCACGTGTTGAGCAATTCGGCGGTACGTCCACCCGGCCTCCCGCATGCCCACTATACGCCCTCGCTCAAAGTCCGTCAACTGCACATACGGTTCACGTCCACGCTGTCGCGGCATGCTACCAGTGTTAAAGACTGCGATGGAGCTCCGTATGCCACGGCAAACTGGCTGACACTGACGGCGGCGGTGCACAAATGCTGCACAGCTAGCGCCATTCGACGGCCAACACCGCGGTTCCTGGTGTGTCCGCTGTGCCGTGTGTGTGATCATTGCTTGTACAGCCCTCTCGCAGTGTCCGGAGCAAGTATGGTGGGTCTGACACACCGGTGTCAATGTGTTCTTTTTTCCATTTCCAGGAGTGTATTTCAGACTAAAATGTATCAGATAGTAATTAATTAGTTACACTCTGTATGTACAGTTAAAATTATTTCTCTTTTAGAAATATTATTAATCGCACAATCCGACGATAATTATAAAATTTATTTATGGACTCATTTACAAATTAATGATATATTTTAGCAAAGATTCTTCTTTTGTCAAAAAAGTTTGTAAATTATTTTGCTGTGTAAACTCTTCGGAATATTGTGAGTACCGCAGAATGCAAGGAGTATGGCTCTGATGGAGACAGGCGTATTTTTTATATGATCAATACTAACAAGGTAATTTGGAGTATTAAGTGAAAATTGTAAAGACGCTGTGATATTTAATAATGTGATAAAGAATAAAATTCAAGAAATATACAGGCAAATCTACATCAGTTATTTAGTCATCAGGAACCCACAACGTTAAATCTAAATTTCAGCCGCAAGAATGTACCCCTACACGCAAGACTTTGAGCCAACAACAAGAGAAAATGATGATAAATATAAAGTTTTTCTTTTGTATATCTTACGTCTCTCGAAGCTTTTGAAAATAAGGAAGAGACTAAGATAAATTTAATGGTAATGTGTGGGAGGATAAGATCACAAACCGTTCACGAAATAAATGGTGTTTTACGTCGTAACTAGCCAAAACATTTAGACCACATGCTTAATAGCTTGTTTGTTCATCTTCGGAAAGAAATAGATCACTGATTCTGCATATCAGGGATCCGACAGTTTGACTGAAGTTTTATGGAGGTACGTGGCATTAGATGTCTACGCACAGGCCATGTAATTCGCGTAAATAACGGGCCGCTGAACTGCGGACGCGGTGATGGCGTCCGATAGCGACCCAGATGGGTTCCATAGGATTTGCATCAGGCGAATTTGATAGCCCAGACATCACCGTCTTCACTATAATGCTCCTCAAACACTGTAGCACTGTTCTGGCTCAGAGCCACGGACAGTTATACTGGTGAAAGGTGACATCGCCATCGGGAAAGACGTCAAGCATGCAGGAATGCAGGTGGTTCACAGCCGTCAGCGTGTCTTCGATTGCTACCACAGATCCCATGTAAGCGCAGGAGAATGTCTCCCATAGTACAATACTGCTCCCTCCAGCCTGCGTCCGTGGCGCGCTGCACGTTTCGAGCCTCCTTTCACCACGATGTCGGCGTTTGTAGAGACGACCATTGACCTACTGTAGCAAAAATGGGATTTAGCCGACGAGCCAACACATTTCCATCGATCGACAGTCGAATGTCGATGGTCCCTTGACCACTGAAATCGTAACTGACGATGTCGTTGAGTCAATATGTGAACATGTAGGGGGTTGTCTGCTGCGGAGCTCCATATTCAACAATGTACGACGAACGATATGCTCTGTAACACATGTGCGTGCACCAGCATTGCGCTGTTTCAGCAGAGATGTCACAGATCACCATCTGTCCTATTTTGCAGAGCAGACAAGCCTTCCTGTGAAGACTCGTGGACGTCCAACCTTTTATCGCCTAATGGTAGTTTCACTGTCCTTTTCCGTAGAACTTTACGACAGTAGCACGTGAGCATACGACCTACTAGGTCACAGGCTCTGCGTAATAATAATCTGCCCTTTGTCAAATCGCCTGTCTCAATGGACTTCCCCATTTGCAGCCCATATCTATGCTGAGGTGATCCCCCGTCCGTGTATTCTCCGCTTACATACTGAATGGTTGTAATTAAACTACCCTAGTTAACACTTTATAATACGGAAACTAATTACCGTACGAGTACCAGACTTGGTAGCATTGATGCTCAGAGTATGGGGTGCATGATTTCCATGCGTCACAACGCCACCATCCAGTTCCAACTATTGCCACCAGGTGTCGTGATCAGTCATCGTGATTCATAGTCACACACACATGACCATTCGCAGTGCACTTGTTGACTTGTCAACATAAGCTTGGACAAAGGCGGCAGGTCATTATAGGTGAAACCTTATTATTAAGAAAACAGTAACGCTGCAGCTGCACTTTGAGAATATCGCCGGCTGAAAGGATTGCGGAAGGGTCGTCTTCTTCTACTTGCCGTGCAGAGCGTGATGAAGTTCGAATGAACTGGAAGATTGGGCGTCGCTCGGGGAAAAGGACGACGACCGGTTGCTGAAATCGCTGTTTCTACGGCAGACAACGCTGCGCGCAATTCCAGATCGTCAGGCAGTGCCCGTGCTGTGTCATGATAGTTGAACATCCCGTGGTCAACTGTACAGAAGGTGCTTCGAACCATTCTCAAATGGTATCTGTACAGCTTGCACCACAGGATGCACAACGCTGTATTGACTTCACTCTCCACTTTCTCCCAAGGACTGAAGTTAACGAGAGTTGGCCCTGGATCATCCTATGGACAGATGAAGCTCATTTTTTAATCTTCGTTGATCCATTATGGACCGTGGGACAACGGCTGGCATGTATTTCTGAATGCAATAATTTACCAACAGTCGTATATATTGTAGAAATTAATTTTATGAACTTATGTGCTACCAGTTTCAGCATTACGTTGATGCCATCTTCAGGCTCCACACGTCATAGTCGTAAAATCGCTATACATGGAAGGAGCCATATAACTGGACCCGTGAATCAAATCGTTATGCAACAGCTGTTCGTGGCCAGGCGGCACAGACTGCCCAGTCTGGCTGTTGCATAACTATTTGATTCACGGGTCCAGTTATATGGCTCCTTCCGTGTATAACGATTTTACGACTATGACGTGTGGGGCCTGAAGATGGCATCAACGTAACGCCGAAACTGGTCATAGTCATAGTCGTAAAATCGCTATACATGGAAGGAGCCATATAAGTGGACCCGTGAATCAAATCGTTATGCAACAGCTCTTGGTGGCCAGGCAACACAGACTGCCCAGTCTGGCTGTTGCATAACGATTTGATTCACGGGTCCAGTTATATGGCTCCTTCCGTGTATAGCGATTTTACGACTATGACGTGTGGGGCCTGAAGATAGCATCAACGTAAGGCCGAAACTGGTAGCACATAAGAGGTTCATAAAATAAATTTCTACAATACATACGGCTGTTGGTAAATTATTGCATCAAGAAAAGCTCATTTTTCTCTGACGGATGAGGCGAACACACAGAATTGCCGAGTGTCGTTATCCTCACCTCCAGTCACTGTGCATGAACTTCCTCTGTGTGGAGAACGTGTCACAGCATGGTGTGGCTTCACGGCTACGTTCATCATTGGCTCATTTTTTTTTTTTTTTTGACAGGTTGGCGCTCAAGGACCAAAGACGTACAGTGTGACTGGCCAGTGCTACTGCGATGTGCTTCGCCAGCAGGTCATACTCGCCCTACAGGAGAGAGCCGCATTGAACTCAACAGTTTTCATTCAAGATGGGGCTCCACCGCACATCGCTCGTGAAGTTCACTTCCTTCTCCAAAACGCAGGTTCGGAAACGATAGATTTATCAGCCGATCGTTTCCATATGTTTGGCCGGCACGATCACCTGATCTCAAATGGTTCAAATGGCTCTGAGCACTATGGGACTCAACTGCTGTGGTTATCAGTCCCCTAGGACTTAGAACTACTTAAACCTAACTAACCTAAGGACATCACACACACCCATGCCCGAGGCAGGATTCGAACCTGCGACCGTAGCAGCAGCGCGGCTCTGGACTGGAGCGCCCAGAACCGCACGGCCACCGCTGCAGGCACCTGATCTCATTGCCAGTGATTTCTGGTTGTGCGTCTACCTGAAGGACAGAGTCTACCAGGGGAACACTCACACATGTGCTGATCTGAAGCGCAGCATATCAAAAGCCAGCATACCTACGGACATCCTTCGTTCTGCTGTGAAGAATGCAATCCTGCGCCTTCAGACTCTTCTGGACACTGATGGGCTTCATATTGAGCCCCTTTGGTAGGAGTAATGGGATCAGTATGTAATGGTATGATTCATTGTAGCAGCACATTGGCTCTGAGCACTATGGGACTTAACATCTATGGTCATCAGTCCCCTAGAACTTAGAACTACTTAAACCTAACTAACCTAAGGACAGCACACAACACCGTCATCACGAGGCAGAGAAAATCCCTGACCCCGCCGGGAATCGAACCCGGGAACCCGGGCGTGGGAAGCGAGAACGCTACCGCACGACCACGAGCTGCGGACTAGCAGCACATTAAAAGTGTTTCTGTTGAACTAATTCTATATATATATATATACGGGCAAAGTGTATTGAAGTTCGCGTTAAGAACGCAACTAAGTGCAGCACAATTTAGAAATTTCATCTGCGAGTTTGCTATGGTTATAAAAAAGAATTATCAAGTATTACAAGCCTTTTTTTTTTGAAAAAAAAAGAGGTGTCTGGCGCAACGACAACAGCCGGCACGAATATGAGCTCCCAGCTCGCCTGCTCACCGTCTTGTTGCCCATCCACCTTTGGACCGCCTTTTTTCCCGCCGCCCCCGGGCTACGTTGCCGTTTGGGATACGTGTGCAACGTGTGCTTGAGTCCCTCGGTGTGGAGTCTGTACAACCACAAATCCTAGGTTTTAACCGCCTGCCACCCTGGTTACTGAAGAGGCCCCGTGCGATTTTAGATTTATTGCAGTACAAGAGAGGTTGCACTCCTGCCAGCGTTTTTAATGCAGCATTTTCTGCCATTTTATCTGAGCACCACGACTATGTAGCTGTTTTTACGGATGGGTCGAAACAAGAGGATTCCGTGGGTTGCTTAGTTGTTTCTCCGGATCGTGTCCTCAAGGTCCGATTGCCTCAGACTTTTACTGTCTTTGATGCAGAATTGTCTGCGATCTTGCGGGCACTTGGGCAGATGAGACTTTCTTCCTCTCCTAAATTTTTTGTCTGTTCCGATTCACTCAGTGCCCTTCACTCATTGCAACGTTTGTCTCCGGCAGACAAAATAGTCCAGACCATCCAGGATGCCCTCCTCCGACTACAGCGACTGGGGAAGGTTGTAGCTTTCTGCTGGGTTCCGGGGCATGTCGGCATTGCTGGGAATGAAAGGGCAGATCTCGCAGCCAAGGAGGCGTGTCTCGATCCACAGGTATCTCAGCGTGCTAGCCCCTTGCACGCACTCACCTCGCTGTTGAGCTCACGAGTCATGCGTCGGTGGGAGGATGAGTGGCTGGAAGTGACTGACAAGCTCCGTATAGTCAAGCCCACAACGCGTGTGTGGTGTACTTCCTTTCAGCCCCATCGACGGGACGAGGTTCTCCTCACGCGGCTTTGAATAGGCCACAGCCCTATGACGCATGGCTTCCTGCTCCGGCGAGAGGACCCTCCAATGTGTGGTGCTTGCGGCGTCCAGGTCACTGTGCGCCACGTTTTATTGGATTGTGTTTTATTTTCTGACCAGCGGGCCGCGGCTGACTTGCCGGCGGACCTGCCATCTCTTTTAGGCAACACTCGGACCAATGTGGTTAAAGTTTTAAAGTTCTGTGCCATGTCAAATGTTTTTACAAAGATTTTAGGGAGAGGAGTTTAACTTGTTCACTGTGTGACAAGCTCGCCCATATTTTATGTAAGTGGCCAGCCAATGACAATTTCCTGTGGCATTCTTGTTGCTATGTTTTCCCTTTCCTTCGGTTTTACTTTCTTATGTAGTATTTTCCTTCTTTTCCTGATTTCTTTGAGTGTGTTTTTCAGTTTTATTAAGTCAGTCCACATTCGTTCCTTTTAATGTGTGTCAGGGCGCTGATGACCTCGATGTTGAGCGCCCATAAGCCCCAACACACACACACATACAACAAGAATACAGCAGAGAGGGCTGTGAGACGACGTCAGCCAGTAGCACGCTGACTAGCACGACCCCACGACAGGAGCGGCCTCTATACGAAGAGAAAAAAAGCGATGCGCCGCCTTGCCTCGGCCGCACTTGTACACTCGGATTAGAAGAGCCGCAGTGATACTAACGACAGCAGTGAGCTATGAACTTGTGTGATTAGCTTGCATGGAAATTGTATCTATCAAAGGACTGATTATTTGCATGTCGCCAATTGCTTGCGAAGAATCATATAGAAACGAAAGTTAAGTATTGTCAATTCAATGACTGTAATAAACTCCATTAACGTGATTTGCTTATATGTTGTCTAGTTACCCGAGAAAATAGCTTCGTAGACATCCTATAAGAGACGAGCGGGCAGGATTCCACAAAAGGTTGAAAGGTGGCTACACTGAGTCACGGCGCCAGAGATTGCGCCAAAGAGTATTATTCAGCCGCCTCCACTGGCAGTGCTTGTTGAGATGTGGTAGTGGAGAGTGCTTATTGAGAAGTGGGCGGAGTTCCGATGTAGCCGTGACTAGTTGTGAGCATGTTGTATGCAATTGTTCTGATGGGCTAGACAGCCGGTGCTGTTCGATTGCGGATGTTGTAATGATCAGAGTGTATGTTTCGTCAATATATATGAAGGTAATAATTTTTTTTTATTTTTATTTCAAATGTCTTAAACAATAATGTCTCTTGGTCACAGGTTCAGTCAACAAAGCATCTGGCTTGTGTTCATGTATTAGAGTGTAATTCTGGTTTCTATGTGCAAGTATAGTATTTCAGTTTTATTTAATTAATTCAGTGTAAATGGTGTTTAAAATATCTTGTGTTATTGAGGAAGAACCGTGCCAGATGTGTACGTTGAATCACACTTCCACACACAGAACAGTTACACTTGTGCTTGTTGTTTCGTAGTTTTTGTTTCGTAGCTTTTATAGTTGCTGGGGATTTAATTAATTAATTGTGTTAACGGAAGTTTTCTTTCATTCTTTGTTGTTATTCTATGCAGTCAGATTGCGTACTAATACTAGTCAGGGCCAACCGGTTACGAGACTTCGTAATCGGACAGTCAACTACGAAAATAAAAATTATTTGCAATCTTTTTAATTAAGCCCCCATGCATGTGGCGACCGCTGCTTCGGATCGTCCCTTGGAATTCTTTTGATAGTAAAAATAGCAGACAGTAGTATTGTTGTAGTAATTTGTAGATTAGTAATTGTAGTCTATATTGCATGTGTAGATTTGGTAATGAACATTTGTAGCTATCTTGTCTTTCTTCTAATGCAGAATTTAATTTTTGATGTCTTGTATACGGGTTTGACAATTTTGTGCAATTATGAAGATTTCAATTGTTCGTTAGTCGTGTTTGTCGGGAAGCATTTCGTGTGAATGGTATTGTTGGAGATAAAGTGTCACTGTGTGTAATTTTCGTATAGTGACGAGTTTTGTATGTTTTGTAAATGATTACGCGATCGATGAAAAAGTTCTGGCGGCGGCACATACTCAAAGCAACAGTCAAGTCTGCGCGGCGTACAAGGCAGTCGTTGACCGCAAACAATTACTTCCTACGTCACGCGTACCTACAGCTGATCGAGCGCTCAGTGCGAATGCACTGACAGCCGTAAACAAATACACAGTCTAATTTCTCTGATTAAATTCAGTATAAAGCTATAGTGACTTGATAAATTTTGTTATTAACGTTCAGTATTTTTCAGGATACGATTGTATAAAATATTTAAGACCTTCAGGTAAATTCTGTGCGTGTCCGACGTTAAGAGGACTTGCTATCGAGAAAATTTCAGGAAGAATGTAATTTCGAAGAAGAAACTAATAAACTAAAAAGGTAACTATTAATTGAGTTTATTTTTCAGGTAACATATTTCCACTTAGGTACGTACTTTAGACGTAATTTGCTGCTCGCGATTACGTGATTCATACTTTGTACTAAATTTCATGTTCTATGAATTTACTTGTGAAGCGACGTGCTTGCGTACATTAACTGATTTTGACAATGATTGATTAATGAACAGGGTTGTTACTTTTATATATTATGCATCGCTTGGCTGCTATGCTTTTTCACTGACGTCATATTTTTTTTATTATGTGCCTGCTGTGCTTATTGATTTAAATTATAATTGTCACCTGATTAGTTGTGCTGATATGGTTATGTATGTAAGTTATACTTTGTGATTTATCTGCTTGCGCCTTCATGTTTGCTTATTAAGAGTACATATGAACATTTATTTGCTTATGCTGATATGATGCTAATGACCTGTTTATTGTGTAAGATATATATTTGCTGCTTTGCGTATGGATTGCATATTTATACATTTCTGTTTGTTGTCATAACTACTCTTTAATTTGGTATATAGAAATGCTGATATACGGTGTACAAACATGGAGCTTAGGTCACACTATGGTATTAATTATAGATTGTTCGCTTGGCAGAGCCTCGTTGTAGGGATTGTGCTTGACATTCTGTTCTCTACTGGTATATTTACTCGCTATTGCATGTTCTGCTTACGCTCAGTGCCTTATATTTTAAGATAAGAAAATGAACTGCTATAATTCTACGAACGACATTGATACAAGAACCTTCATTGAAGTCACATGAGCAGGAGGTTTTATGGAAGCTGTATAAATTCATGTTACTAGGAAGGAAGCTAACGACATGACACACCAACACTAGGTTTAGACCATTGACAGTTATCACACTGCATTCTTCGTGAGCAATTGAAATAGCAAGTGACACTTGACACAAGAAATACTCCACATGTTTGCTTCTGTTTTGCCATGATTCTTGAAGTGGTGTACACACTGTGAAATATTACTATCATTTATACTCCGTACTCGTACTTACTTACTAAAAGTTATTCAAACTAAAGGCTGTTACAGGTCATCTATGCATTTCTTTTATTTAATGATGGACAAGGTAACCAAAATGTATTTCATGATTCATAATGAGTAGAAGATTTGGCTCAGGTGGACTACACAGAGGTTGTGTGTGGACATTGTGCCTTCGGATTGCATGGGATGCTAAATTGAAGTTTGCACTAGGATTTTGTCTGTACTTGTTCGAGGAGACTGACGAGAGGAAAGAGTTGTTATGGAAGTGAAATGATATTGGTGATAAGGTTTATGTGTATCGACGTATTGAAGAGGTATTATTGAGGTATTGAGATTATGTGAAGTTGATGATTATTGGAGTTTTGGTGGACAAGAGGTAAGGTAAATGATATTGATGATAAGGTTTATATGTATCGACGTAAGAGGTATTATTGAAGTATTAAGATTATGTGATGATGATGATTATTGGAGTTTTGGTGGATAAGAGGTGAAGTAAGTGAGGAGCATTTTTTTTTGGTCTATATGGAACAAGGAGGATGAAAATGGCAGACTAGAACACTCAAGTGGTAAGAAGATTGTCTACACACACACTTTGTTAAATCAATAAGCAGTATATACTTTTTTTTGGAGAGAGGAAGCATTTGCATATCTTGGCACACTGACAGTTGTTCAGAAACCGTACATTTTGATTTGGCTTGGCAAACATTGGTCTTGACATGATGACTCTGACGTTGACTAACTATTATTGACTGTTATACATTGCTGCCACTACTACTTGATACACATGTCGAACATCAAATCTTTGACAGAATTGCATTTACACAGATAACACTATTCAGTTACACAGTAGTACTTAATGTGGATGAAAGATGAGTGAGTGTGTTTTGTGTGTTTTCATTTCCTAATCCCAAATAATTGGTACCGACCTATCTCCTAAATATTATTTTACTTGTTTGTTGTGGCTTGCACTGACACCCATAAATATTATAGGTTTACTGGTATTTGTGTATTTGTAATAGTTAATATGACAATTATCTGATATCAATTGTGTGTTTATTATATTTTGTATGTTTAGTGTAAGAGCATTGATAATAATTTTGTAAAAGCAATTGTGTGTGCCTTCAAACTGTTGTTCGTGCTTGCACCTATTCAACATTGCTGGGTGCCACTTGGAAATGTATAACTTCTGCTAATGAACTCTGATGAACTGTCTAATTAATGATAGTGAATATTATGGACTGTTACGTGCACTTGTTCAACATGATGGGTGCCACTAGGAGATGTTTAATTTGTGCTAATGAACTCTGATGAACTGGCTAATTAGTGATAGTGAATATTATGGACTGTTACCTGCACCTGTTCAACATTGCTGGGTGCCACTGTTGGAACTGCTTCTACTGAGATAATGTCACTTGTTGGTGTCTGCACCTGCTCAACATTACTGGGTGCCATTGATGGAACTGCTTCTGCTGAAATGATGTCACTTGTTGGTGTCTGCACCTGTTCAACATTGCTGGGTGCTACTGTTGGAACTGCTTCTACTGAGATAATGTCACTTGTTGGTGTCTGCACCTGTTCAACAATGCTGGGTGCCACTGATGGACTGCTTCTACTGAAATGATGTCACTTGTTGGTGTCTGCACCTGCTCAACATTGCTGGGTGCCACTGATGGACTGCTTCTACTGAAATGATGTCACTTGTTGGTGTCTGCACCTGCTCAACATTGCTGGGTGCCACTGATGGAACTGCTTCTACTGAAATGATGTCACTTGTTTTTGTCTGCACCTGCTCAACATTACTGGGTGCCACTGGTGGAACTGCTTCTACTGAAATAATGTCACTTGTTGCTGTCTGCACCTGCTCAACATTACTGGGTGCCACTGATGGAACTGCTTCTACTGAAATGA
Source organism: Schistocerca nitens (assembly GCF_023898315.1). Lineage (NCBI taxonomy): Eukaryota > Metazoa > Arthropoda > Insecta > Orthoptera > Acrididae > Schistocerca > Schistocerca nitens. The sequence goes on along the minus strand of NC_064622.1, from coordinate 484,933,780 downwards.
TGTCACTTGTTGGTGTCTGCACTTGTTCAACATTGCTGGGTGCTACTGTTGGAACTGCTTCTACTGAGATAATGTCACTTGTTGGTGTCTGCACCTGTTCGACAATGCTGGGTGCCACTGATGGACTGCTTCTACTGAAATGATGTCACTTGTTGGTGTCTGCACCTGCTCAACATTACTGGGTGCCACTGATGGACTACTTCTGCTGAAATAATGTCACTTGTTGGTGTCTGCATCTGCTCAACATTGATGGGTGCCACTGATGGACTGCTTCTACTGAAATGATGTCACTTGTTGGTGTCTGCATCTGCTCAACATTGCTGGGTGCCACTGGAGGACTGCTTCTACTGAAATGATGTCACTTGTTGGTGTCTGCACCTGCTCAACATTGCTGGGTGCCACTGATGGAACTGCTTCTACTGAAATAATGTCACTTGTTGGTGTCTGCACCTGCTCAACATTACTGGGTGCCACTGATGGAACTGCTTCTACTGAAATAATGTGACTTGTTGCTGTCTGCACCTGCTTAACATTGCTGAGTGCCACTACTGGAATTGCTTCTACTGAAATGATGTCACTTGTTGGTGTCTGCACCTGCTCAACATTGCTTGGTGCCACTGGTGGAACTGCTTCTACTGAAATAATGTCACTTGTTGGTGTCTGCACCTGTTCAACATTGCTGGGTGCTACTGCTGGAACTGTCAACTACTCCGAGGAGTCCTACTTGTTTATTGAACTATTGAAAGGATTTTATGTGAATATTTGTATGAACTGATTTTTTGTGTGTTTACTGTTTATGAGATGTTATGAGACTCTTACCTGCACCTATTCGTCATTGCTGACGCTATTGATTGAATTGTTTAACGACATGATACCTGTGTAAAGTATTATGTAAAATCCTATGTATGCAAGCATTTGTATTCCTTACTGTATTATATATATTAGGATTAGGTTATTGAAGGGTCAGTGCAAAGCCAAAATTTATTTAGTGATGCGATATTCACTTATTAATATTACTTTTTAATTTTTGTCTGTATTCTTTTGGACGAATTTGATGGTATTTTCACCACCAATGCTGGAAAAAATACCATCAAATTCTAGCCCGTGGAGGAGGGGCATATGAAAGGTGGCTACACTGAGTCACGGCGCCAGAGATTGCGCCAAAGAGTATTATTCAGCCGCCTCCACTGGCAGTGCTTGTTGAGATGTGGTAGTGGAGAGTGCTTATTGAGAAGTGGGCAGTAGGAGTTCCGATGTAGCCGTGACTAGTTGTGAGCATGTTGTATGCAGTTGTTCTGATGGGTTAGACAGCCGATGCTGTTCGATTGCGGATGTTGTAATGATCAGAGTGTATGTTTCGTCAATATATATGAAGGTAATAAATTTTTTTTATTTTTATTTCAAATGTCTTAAACAATAATGCCTCTTGGTCACAGGTTCAGTCAACAAAGCATCTGGCTTGTGTTCATGTATTAGAGTGTAATTCTGGTTTCTATGTGCAAGTATAGTATTTCAGTTTTATTTAATTAATTCAATGTAAATGGTGTTTAAAATATCTTGTCTTATTGAGGAAGAACCGTGCCAGATGTGTACGTTGAATCACACTTCCACACACAGAACAGTTACACTTGTGCTTGTTGTTTCGTAGTTTTTGTTTCGTAGCTTTTATAGTTGCTGGGGACTTAATTAATTAATTGTGTTAACGGAAGTTTTCTTTCATTCTTTGTTGTTATTCTATGCAGTCAGGTTGCGTACTAATACTAGTCAGGGCCAACCGGTTACGAGACAGCGTAACCGGACAGTCAGCTACTAAGATCAAAATTATTTGCATATTATTTAATTAAGCCCCCATGCAAGGTGTGAAGACGTTGAAGATGACGTGCTGCCTGGACCGCCCAGCATATTATCAGCCTTTGAAATAGCGGAAAAAATGAAAGAAATAATTACGTATGGTCGTAGAACCATCATCAGATAAGTATCAGATGATGTTGATGTAGTGTCCTGCCCACTCGTCTACTATAGGGTGCCTAGGAAGCTGTTTTCTCGGATCGCTAGACAACAATTCAGGCAAGTCATATTAATGGAGGCAACGGCCTTACCACAGTGGATACACCGGTTCCCGTGAGATCACCGAAGTTAAGCACTGTCGGGCGTGGTCGGCACTTGGATCGGTGACCATCCAGCCGCCATGCGCTGTTGCCATTTTTCGGGGTGCACTCAGCCTCGTGAAGCCAATTGAGGAGCTACTCGATCCAATAGTAGCGGCTCCGGTCAAAGAAAACCATCATAACGACCGGGAGAGGGGTGTGCTGACCACACGCCCCTCCTATCCGCATCCTCAACTGAGGATGATACGGCGGTCGGATGGTCCCGATGGGCCACTTGTGGCCTGAAGACGGAGTGATTGGTTGGTTGGTTGGATTACAGTAAGTATTCACAAAGGTATGTCGCAAGCAAATGGGGACATGCAAATTATGAATATCCTTCGGTACATACAAGTTCAATGCAAGCAAAACAATTCAGTTAATAAATAACTGCTGTCGCGTTTGTATGGCGGCTCGTCTTTCACTACGGCCGCTGCTAGGCGGCGCGCCGCTTATTTTCTCTCTTCCGGTAGAGGCCACTCCTATCTTCGTGTCGTCCTACTCCGCGTACTATTGGCTGACGTCGTCTCAAAGCCCTCTCTGCCCTTCCATTCTTTTTCGTCGTGCTGGCGCTTTTTGTTACGCCCCCCCCCCCCCCCCCCCCCCAAAACCGACGGACCGCCGTCGTATAGGGAGGGCGACAACGGCGGGAGAGGCAGGAGGGTGGACACTTCACTGGACCGGAAGCTGTGGCTGCAGGGGACGTCAAGCTTCCAGCCATACCCCGCCATCCGGCATGGGCGGGTCCAGCTCCATCGGTAGGACGAGAGGAGGCGGAGGAGGCGAAGGCGCCGTCTCCATGGGGTCGTCCCGCTGTGTCGTGATAACACCCTCTGGCGGCTGCTGTGGCCGCGCTGTCCTCGGGATCTCTGAATCTGGGGGAAGAGACACAGAAGGACCACCGCGCACGTGACAGTGGTGAGCTTGATTGTCATGTCGGCGCTGCAATCCGTCTGGGACTGAAATGATGTACATGCGTGCACCAAGTCGATGAACGATCTCGCCTCGCGCCCACCGTCTGCTGCAGCTAAAACCCTGAAAAACACAATATCATGTGGCGTGAAGCGATACTTGCGACCTTCCTTCGGCGCCAGATGCTAAGGTGGGTGGAGCAGGTGGATCAACGTCCGATGGCAGCGGCCGTGAGGGAATTCCGCCGGCGATGGTCCATCTCGTGGATGCGAACAGTAGGAGGCGAGAAACAGTTGCATCCCTGGTGTGTGCGGAGCGAAGTTTGGCCATCTGCTGCTTGAAGGTTCGGACAAAACGTTCCGCTTCGCCGTTTGACTGCGGATGGAATGGTGCACTAGTTAGATGCTGTATGCCACTGCGTTCACAGAATGTTTAAAATTCATTTGCAGTGAACTGAAAGCCGTTGTTCGACACTATGACTTAAGGCAAACCTTCGACGCAAAAAATAGAGGACAACATTTGAATTATGCTACGTGACGTTGTCGCGTTCATTGGCATAGCAAAAGGAAACTTACTAAATGAATCAACCACAATCAACCAGTGAATGTTCCAAAAAGGTCCCGCAAAGTCACACGTTGCCATGGTGATTGCGACTTAGGCCAAGCAGAGAATTTTTCAGGTGGAGCGGACTGATTTTCCGCACATGCGTGGCACTGTGACTTCATCTGTTCTATTTGGGTGTCCATACCCAGCCAAGTACTGTGTCGACGCGCTAACTGTTTCGTACGAACAATACCCAAGTGTCTCTGGTAAAGTAACTGCAACACTTCTTTTTGCAAAGCTTTGGGGATCAACACACGTGACTGTCCACTCATTTTGAACAAGAATCACACCTTGCTGTGTAGCTAGCCTATGCCGACGTGCAAATTATCTGTGCACTACAGAGTTCTTTATGCTATGCAAGGAAGGAGGCCAAAATGTGCGAATGTACTGTAGCAAAATGTTCAAATCTGCATTAGCTTCCGTGGCCTGTGTAACTTATCTATAGTTCAGCGGAAAAGATTGAAGTAATTCAGAATCCTGAGTATCGATGTGACAACATGATGCAGCAGAAGCGTTAAAGTCTGTGTCAGGGCGAATAGGAAGACGCGAGAGTGCGTCTGCATTACCATGTTGAGCTGTCGGACGATACACAATCTCATACTTGTATTGAGACAACAACAAAGCCCATCTTTGCAATTTTTGGGCAATTCGTACTGGAACCGGTTTCGTCGGATGAAACAAGGATGCAATGGCTTGCGATCGGTTACTAAATAGAATTTTCTGTCATGCAAATAGTGGTGGAATTTGATGACACTATACAAAATAGCCAAAGCCTCTTTCTCAATTTGTGAAAGTTACACTGAGCTTTAGACAACACTTTCGATGCGAAAGCGATAGGCTTGTGTTTCACCAATTCTGTGTGAAAGCACTGCACCGATTCCGTTAGAGGAAGCGTCAACTTGCAGTCATTTGGTTTGTCAGGATCAAAGTGAACCAAGCATCGATTAATCAGCACTGCATCTTTAAGTTTTTGAAAAGTTACTTGGCACTCATCTGTCCAAACAAAGGGGACATTCTTGCGACGCAAACGATGCAATGGAGCTGCGATTTGTGCAGCATTCGGTATGAACCGAATATAATAGTTAATTTTCACTAACTGCAATTCTTTGACATTGCCAGGAATTGGCAAATCTAATATGGCTCACAAATGCGACCGTAGAGGATGTGCACCTTCATTGTTTATTACATGACCAAGATACTGCAACTCAGGTTTAAAAGAATCGCACTTGTCCAGTCTACACTTTATTCCTGCATCAGATAACACACGAAACAAAGCACGTAAATTTGCAGTATGATCGTCAGGTGTACGACCTGTTACTTCAATATCGTGCAAATAGTTTGAACAGTTTTGTGCTTGAGCAGTCAGCTGCTCCAAATAAAATGGCGGGTAGGGAAGCACTGCCAAAAGGTAAACGCAAATATTTAAACAAGACCAAATGAGTATTCACTACATACACTTCTTTAGATTCTTCATCGATGTGGTATTTGAAGATATGCGTCGTGCAAATCATATTTGAAAAGTAGCGACCAGCGCCTAATCCGTCCATGAGATCCTCTGGGACTGCCATTTGGTAAGTATCAATCACAGTTTGTGAGTTGACTGTAGACAAAGTCAACACAGAGGCGAATGCGACCTGAGGGTTTGGGGAGTAAAAGCAGTGGACTTCCCCTTTGACTAGCTTGTATGGGCGTAATAGCTCCGCTATCTTGCAGTTCTCTTACAAGGGAACCTCCCCATCGCACCCCCCTCAGATTTAGTTATAAGTTGGCACAGTCGATAGGCCTCGAAAATCTGAACACAGATCAATCGAGAAAACAGGAAGAAATTGTGTTGAACTATGAAAAAATAAGCAAAATATACTAACTAAGCAGTCCATAGGAAACATAGGCAACATCAAGGACGATGTGAGCACAAGGGCGCCGTGGTCCCGTGGTTAGCGTCAGCATCTGCGGAACGAGAGGTCCTCGGTTCAAGTCTTCCCTCGCGTGAAAATTTTTTTATTTTCAGACAATTATCAGAGTTCTAATTAACTTCGCTGTGCAAAATTCCAGGACATGTTCAGATTTGCTTGGACATATGTAGGATTTGACGGTCTACACACGGAAAAATTTGAAAACCTTAAAAACATATGTTTTGACAGAGCACAGAGAAAACTGTGCGACTGTGAAACTGTTGCATTCATTTGTTGAAGTTTATGTGACACACTCTTATGTTTTCATCAATTTTTTGGAAGTGATTATCACATCCACAAGAAAACCTAAATCGGGCAAGGTAGAAGAATCTTTTTACCCATTCTCCAAGTGTGGAAGTTAGGTGTGTCGACAACATATTCCTGTCATGTGACGCACATGCCGTCACCAGTGTCGTGTAGAATATATCAGACACGTTTTCCTGTGGAGGAATCGGTTGACCTATGACCTTGCGATCAAATGTTTTCGGTTCCCATTGGAGAGGCACGTCCTTTCGTCTGCTAATCGCACAGTACTGCGGTGCGGTCGCAAAACACAGACACTAAACTTATTACAGTGAACAGAGACGTCAATGAACGAACGGACAGATCATAACTTTGCGAAAATAAAGAAAGTAAAATTTTCAGTCGAGGGAAGACTTGAACCAAGGACCTCTCGTTTAGCAGCCGTTCACGCTAACCACGGGACCACGGCGCGCCTGTGCTCATATCATCCTTGATGTTGCATATATTACCCATGGACTACTCAGTTAGTATATTTTGCTTATTTTTTCATAGTTCCCCACAACTTCTTCCTGTTTTCTCGATTGATCTGTGTTCAGTTTTTCAAGGCCTATCCACTGTGCCAAATTATAACTAAATCTGAGGGGGGTGCGATGGGGAGGTTCCCTTGTTAGCTCAGCAGCGTCTTTGTCTCGTAGTGCAATGGGAACAGTCCTGGCCTGGCAAAATTTCGACTGAGCATTGTCTATCAGAGTAATGTGTGCAACAAAATTGTTAGCCTTACCTAAACCTTCAGAAAAGAGTTCAAGGATTCCTTTCAGCAAGCTAGCTACACTGTCTTTGGCATGGAATGCAGCCACTGACAACAGATTGTCCTGAATGTTAAAGCAAAACAACTCAAATGAATCGAGACCAAATATGTTCTCACAATCACATGATTTTAGCACTGTAAAAGTAACTGTTCGCGTATGCAAGCAATACATGGCAGGCAAAGTTTATTTTCCAAGAACGGAAATGTCTTGTCCATTATAAGCTGTCAGGTGCATGCTAGTTTTGGACAGGCGTGGGGAGAATAACATTTCATATGTGTCACGATTCAGCACTCTAACAGAGGCACCCGTTCCCAACGTAAATTTATCACATTTCCACACAAAGAAGTGATTGAACAAAAGGTTTGTTGGGCTGGCGTAGTACTGAAGAAACTGCTCCATTGCTAGTTTTGATAATGCCTGCTGCAGACTTTGAATATACTTCGTTAATGACATCGGTCTTGTGACTAGATTTTTGTGAGTGGGCCGAATTCTTATGTTTGTTCCATTGCAAACATACAGACTGTACATGTCCTTTCTTGCCTCAAGCTTGTTGGGAGGGGCAGTCTTGGCATTTGTGCTGTGAATAACACTGATGGCAGGACTTAATTCTGTTCGCCTGTGTAGCTGCTTGTTTAGCGAGCTGCTTACACGGTGTGGAGAGTTGTTTATGCGGCGTGGCGAGTGCAAGCTGCCACTGCTAAATGGGCCAGTGGCAAACAAGGGACTCAACACGACACATAGTTCGCTGCTCAAATTTATCGGCTGACAGGGCACTGAATCGTACTGATCTAGTATTTGCACTACTTTCTGAAATGATGGATGGGATTGCTTAAAAATCTCTTGTCTGAGTTTTACTTTAGTTACATTGTACACAATGGCATAACACAACATAAAATCTGAATATAAAGCGCCACAATTACATTTGAATTAGCATTTCCTCTTCATACCCTGCAAATCTGTTACCCTCTCACGATAAGTTTGTTCTGGCCGTTTTTTACAACTTAAGAATTGACACCTAGCTGCTATCACATTCACTTGTTGGTCATAATAGTGAATTAGCGAATCTACTACGTGATCATACAAAAGTTCACTCGGAGTAGCTTTAGGGAACAGTTTTTGTATTAGCCTTCCTACTGTGGATAATAGATAGGGAAGTTTCACAGTACCTGGCACATTGTGAGCAATTACGTGGGCTTCAAACTGTTGCAACCACCCGAGCCATTCCTCTTCTTGTTCATGAAACTGGCGAAAAGGCGGTAGAGCACTCAGTGCTACAGTAGACGCTTGAACCATTGGTCAGATATCGTTGGCCAGTAGCTGCTGCACCATGTTTAGCAGTGTAGATATTTGTTGGGTCTGGAACTGAAACATGTGCATCAGCTGCATTGCATCTAATGCTTGCAGCTGTGACACCTGAGCAGGGAGTGGGATAGGTGGGGTGGGCTTATTGGAAGAGACAAATGCCAGATACAGACAAGGCAAAAAATAAGTAGAAAAGCAAAGAAAATTTCTGCAAAAACATGACAAGAGACTGTTAAAACAAGTAAACAACCCGCAAAGAAAAGCCAATAGAGAATTAAGGTGGCAGCAAAATACAAAGGAAAATTCCATGGCCCTGAGGCACTGGGGTCTTCTCATAACTCGTCGCCAATGCAGTATCCTGCCCACTAGACTAATATAGGGTGCCTAGGAAGCTGTTTTCTTGGATTCCTAAAAAACAACTCAAGCAAATCATGGAGTTTATTGCAGTAAACTGAATTGACAGTACTTAACTTTGCATATTCACAAAGGTATGTTGCAAGCAAATGTCGACATGCAAATAATCCATGTTCTTCGGTATATACAAGTTCAATGCAAGCAAAACAATACAGTTTATAAGTCACTGCTGTGGCGTTTGTATGACGGCTCGTGTTCCACCGCGGCCGCGGCTATTCTCTTCGTATAGCTGCCACTCCTGTCTTGGTATCATCCTGGTCTGCGTACTACTGGCCGACGTCGTCTCACAGCCTTCTCTGCTCTTCCGTCCTTCATCGTCGTGCCGGCGCTTGTCGTTACTCCAGAACAGTTGGCACATCAGCTGGTTCATGTCAAAAAAGTTTTTCAAATGTTTTGGGGTATGAAACGTGACACCCAAATTTGTTCCCAATTTGTTGAATTTCGAAAGTAGCTAAATGAAGGCAAGAATGTAGCGGAACCACTGAATCGTACCATTACAAGTGACGAGACTCGAGTTTACGGATATGGTGTCGAAACTAAAGCTCAATCACTCCAGTGGCAGCATTCCGAACCGCCAAGATTGAAAAAATGTCGAGAAGATTGGTCAAATATGATGATTAGGCTCGCCATGTTTTTCGATTTTAATGGCATTGTCTACCAACAGCTCTCGTCACAAGGTCGACTGATCAGTAAGGGATATTAATTACACGTTGAACACAGTCTGTATGAAACAATCCGAAAAATAAACGACCAGAATTTTTGGTGAAACAATTCATGGCTTTTGCACAATCATGACGCTCCTGCCTACACTTCGTTGCTTGGTAACGAATTTTTCATTAAAAACAATACTGTAACGTTTCGTTTAAAACAATACTGTAACGATGCCATATCCTTCCTATTCGCCTGACACGAATGACTCATGTGAACTTTTTCTGTTCCCAACAATGAAGCACAAACAGCTGTATTTTTGCAAGAACAGAAAAGATTAAAAACACGTAGCCAAGAGAGCTAAGACGTGACGGGCGCAAAGGTCGAGTTCCGGAATTGTTTGGGGGGTTACAAAGATTGTGTAATGTTTAAGGGGGGTAGGACGTCAAGCGGCCCGACGTGCAGCGAGACAGGCACCACAGGACACTCTAATTTCCAATGTCTGTACTTTTACAAATAAATTCGTAAAACTTTGTCAGCATGACCAGGAAGGATTCAAGATTCACACTCATAACAGTGGAAGTTCAAACACATAACAGAATAAATTTTTTTTGCTTGTCAAATTTCAGCATTTTTTCACTTACTATTGGCTGAATTTGTTGTTATAGGTACACTTTTCTTCATAAGTAAGAGAGATTGTTCGATGAATTTTGCACAGCATACAAACCATACTTACAGGTGTATGAAATCTATTAAAAACTGTGGTAAAAATTGAGGTAATTAACTATAAGAGTTGAGTTTTTTTTCTAAACATGAAGTTTAAAATGCAACAGCTCATTCGTTTCTTCATAAAGTAAATAAATTCTAGAGTTTCATATACCTGTAAGTATGGTTGGTGTGCTGCGCAAAATTCATCGAAGAATCTCTCTTACTTACGAAGAAAAGTGTACCTATAGCAACAAATGCAGCCAGTAGTAAATGAAAAAAAAAAAATGATGAAATTTCACATGTAAAAAAAATTATCTTGTTATGTTTTTTAACTTCCACTACCATGAGTGTGAATCCTGAATCCCTGCTAGTCATGCTGACAAAGTTTTACGAATTTATTTGTAAAAGTATGGACAGTCTGAATTAAAATATTCTGTGGTGCCTGTCTTGCTCCAAATCGGGCCGCTTGACGTCCTACCCCCCCCCCCCCCCCCCCTTAAAGGGGAATTATTGTAGGAGATAACAACTACGGAGACGAAAAAATGAAATTATTTAACAAAAAGGTGCGGTTATATTTTGAGCATACCTCGTGTGTGGTGCCAGACAGAGGCGTGTGGTGGCGTTCCCTCAGAGTTCAGTCATGTATGCCGCCGTCTTTTTGGCGTCTCGCAGAATATCGCTGCATGCCCGATCGACACTACAGAAATGAAGGAAGATCAGAATCAAGCGTTTCATAGATGCTGTTGACATCAGAGGCGAAACACTAATTCATTTGGAAAAGCTTGGTGACTGTGGAGATACAGTTGCTTGAGGTTGACGCTTCCAGTTCGGATGTCTGCTCACAATCCTGAAACAGGTGACTGGGGACCGCATCTTCATCCAAATTCAGAATTTTTGTAGCCGAGATGTGTGCTCTTTCGGATATTCAGTGAAGGGCCGAAACAATCATGACTACACAGCCACAGTCCAACTGTATGTCAACAAATGGCGCTGTCAAAACCAGAGGTAGTTTTGGTCAAAACTAGGAGAAAATTTCTTGTAATTACATGTCCGGAAACCAGCACTGGCTGAGATGTGGGTAGTAGTGTTCAGTGGTGTACGCTGTAACAAGAGATTGCAAAGTAAAGTGCCACATGAAAATCCTTGCGCATCCGTGGAGGCGACACGTCAGGACTGCTTCATTGTCAATGTCTGGACAGGAATTGTCGGCGACAGACTCATAAGGTCACATGCCTTAGTAAAGCGATCAACCAGTTCTGCGTGTCACTGATTTCTGCACAGTGAATTACCAGCACTATTGGAGAACGTTACTGTTGCAGACAGACAACGACTTCAGGTTTACACATGACCGGACACCGCCTCATTTTCTATCGATCGCCGGCCGCGGTGGTCTCGCGGTTCTAGGCGCGCAGTCCGGAACCGCGCGACTGCTACGGTCGCAGGTTCGAATCCTGCCTCGGGCATGGATGTGTGTGATGTCCTTAGGTTAGTTCGGTTTAAGTAGTTCTAAGTTCTAGGGGACTGATGACCACAGCTGTTAAGTCCCATAGTGCTCAGAGCCATTTGAACCATTTTTTCTACCGATCGTGAGACAGCGCCTCAGCGCAACATTTCACGGTCGATGGATTGCTATAGAAGGCCTGGTAGTCCCGTCTCCCTGTTCACCAGCCCTGAGTCTGTTGGATTTATGGCTTGGATTACGTGTAAAAGCACAGACGTATCACAATCCATGAAAATACCGGGTGATCAAAAAGTCAGTATAAATTTGAAAATTGAATAAATCACGGAATAATGTAGATAGAGAGGCAGAAATTTACACCCATGCTTGGAATGACATGGGGTTTTATTAGAACAAAAAAAAAATGCAAAAGTTCAAAAAATGTCCGACAGATGGCGCTTCATCTGATCAGAAAAGCAATAATTAGCACAACAAAGTAAGACAAAGCAAACATGATGTTCTTTACAGGAAATGCTCAATATGTCCACCATCATTCCTCAATAATAGCTGTAGTCGAGGAATAATGTTGTGAACAGTACTGTACAGCATGTCCGGAGTTATGGTGAGGCATTGGCGTCGGATGTTGTCTTTCAGCATCCCTAGAGATGTCGGTCGATCACGATACACTTGCGACTTCAGGTAACCGCAAAGCCAATAATCGCACAGACTGAGGTCTGGGGACCTGGGAGGTCAAGCATGACGAAAGTGGCGGCTGAGCACACGATCATCACGAAACGACGCGCACAAATCTTTCACGCTTCTAGCAATATGGGGTGGAGCGTCATCCTGCATAAACATCGTACGTTCCAGCAGGTGTTTATGAGCCAGGCTGGCGATGATGCGATTCTGTAACATACCGGCGTACCTCTCACCCGTCACGGTAGCAGCTTTGCTGTCCAGCGCCATCTGTCGGATATTTTGTGAGTTTTATTTGGGTTCTAATAAAACCCCATGTCATTCCAAGCACGTGTCAATTTGTACCTCTCTATCTACATTTTACCGTGGTTTACTAAGTTTTCAAATTTATACTGACTTTTTGATCACCCGGTACACAGACGTTACTGGAGCGTGCAAGCAATGTATGTGATGCAGTCCGAATGGAGAAACGTATTTGAAAGGGTACGTAATTCTTTGTGAACAAGAACTGAAGGCTGTGTCACGGTGCGTGTTAACATCATGTAGCACTGCCTATAATGTCTAATTGTACGTGACAGACAGATGGAAATGAGAGGGCAGATTATCCCATGTCTCGACAGGTACTGGTTTCCAGATATATCATTACAGGAACTTTTCTTCTACTTTTGACCAATAATTCCCCCTTCTGGGAATATGTGACTCTTTTCAAACAACCTGTACAGTCGAAGCAACACGAATGGGGAATCATTCTAGCGACGATTTGGGCCTCAAATTAGCTGACATAACCAAACTGGATGAAGGACAGATTAGTATCTCACGGAACCTGGAATGAGAACCTTAGAAACAGCGTGCTACTTTCATGATCATCTACGGAAAATAGCTGAAACAGCAAGTAAGAGACAGTGTGTTGGATGCAGACGACTGATCGCAGAACGTGGATCTCACAAGGGGAGGCCGCCAATTGTGAAATTCAGATTCGATTCATACTGCGCATAATAAAAGCTCATGGCCAGAGGTGTGATGTGGCAAAGCAGCAAGATGCACTTCTCAGCCGTTGTCGAGAAAATCGACAGTTAATAGAAACCGTTGCGGTGAAATACTCTCTACGATGTATAACTTCCTATAGCGTCGTGGCGCAGCGGTAAGTGCTTTGGTTCGTAAGTCAAAGGTCGCCGGATCGAATCTCGTGCCATGCAATTTTTTTAGTGTTTTTTGTAATATATATATATATATATATATATATATATATATATATATATATATATATATATCATGGGGTCTCTAATTCGAACGTTTGACTTACACTATACGTATTCCTTTCGGAATATCGTTTCTACGTCTTCCGTTAACTACACGTGTAAACATTATGAAGACAATTAATAACATTTGTGAAATACAACTTTGTTTGCAGAAAACATAATCATGTTCGAAGTCGCCAGTTTTTCCACGACAAACGACTTTCAACAACTTATTATATGCATAATTGTTGCAACTGATTGCCAGGAATTTTATATATATATATTCGGATGACGAATCCGAGCGCTTATCGCTGCGCCACGACGTAGAGAGTATTTCACCTTAACGGTTTCTTTTAACTGTCGATTTTCTCGACAACGGCTGAGAAGTGCATCTTGGTGCTTTGCCACATTACACCTCTGGCTATGAGCTTTTATTATGCGCAATATGAATCGAATCTGAATTTCACAATTGGTGGCCTCCCCTTGTCAGAGGCTTGCCCACCATGTAAGGCACGGTGGGCGGCGGTCTGTGGCGGATCTGACTACAGGGAACAGAGCTGGTGCAGGGTCAGGTGTTTCACCGTACGCTGTTCAGCCCACGTTGTTCAACACACCGAACGACTCCCACGAGTTTCAGTGTCTACCCAACGACATAGTTAATTACAACAGCAGTAGGCTCGGAATCTACGAGATTGGACCTTTGGTCAGCGTAAACATGCACGTGGTTGCGTGAGTCACGTTTCTTGCTACACAAACAAGACGATCGTGCCATACGCTGTCATTTTGGCGAACTGCTGCTCGAAACATGCACCGCGCCACCGGTAATGTAACCCCCACTTTTTAAAGAAAACAAAATTATGTACTGTGGCTACGGCTTCACTATTGTAGTGTCAATCATTTAAGTTCTACTGTTGAGGTGTGGCATTATTTTGCAAAGAATATAAGAAACTGTTTAGTGGATAAATGTGACATTTTATAAACGCTGTATTTACAACCAGATATTTTACACTGAGGTGTCATACACTATATACCCTTTTATGTCTGTACTCTGATTTTTTCTGGCGTTCGTAAACATATATTACTCAAACAGTAAATCTTTAGTCGTTGTACCTTAAACATGTAAGGGGAAAAAATTCAAAATAATCTTGTTGATATCTATCTATATCCGAATCCCGCTCCAGCTACTGCCGGGTCTGTGTGCTGATGAGTCCCCTCCATTTGGCTCGGTCCTCCCACCACTTTTCTTCCTCCACTTGCTGCCAGGTCACACCTCTCCTTTCAACAGATATTCTCACTCCCATTTTCCACCGTGTTCTTGGGCGCCCTCTAGGTCTTTTCCCATCCAGCTGTAGTTGTTCTGCCGGCCGCGGTGGTCTCGCGGTTCTAGGCGCGCAGTCCGGAACCGTGCGACTGCTACGGTCGCAGGTTCGAATCCTGCCTCGGGCATGGATGTGTGTGATGTCCTTAGGTTAGTTAGGTTTAAGTAGTTCTAAGTTCTAGGGGACTGATGACCACAGCAGTTGAGTCCCATAGTGCTCAGAGCCATTTGAACCATTTTTTTAGTTGTTCTATAATTTTGGGGAGTCTCTGCCCATGCATCCTCTTAACATGCCCATACCATCTTAATGTCTTTCTTTCAATTTCTTTATCAAATGACTAAATACAATACGATGAGAAATATATCAATGTAAATACTTAAACTACACAAAATGGCCATTCTGCGTGGCATGTTGATGACCTACAATACTTTATGTGCCAAGTAGTTACGCAGTTTTCAAATATTTTATCGATCCCATGAATTTACAATGGCCGAACGGTATCCAGTGTGGGCACGTATTGCCCTTTCCGAGACCGATGCCGCAAGTTTCACGATAAGAGCTCTCAGAGTTCCACTCCCAAATACGACGCATTAAACTCGCGTCTCCCATTGACTGTGTCCTGTCGCAGGACCTGTTTGTACGAGTCTTCCGTCTGTTGATTATTGGTATATTCGGCAAATACGCTTGTTAAAGCGCGATATAGAAATGAAACTTTCACAGCAACTCTGGTGGCGGTTACTTCAGATTCACCTTTAAAGTTGTAAAGTTCACCAGAACATAATGAGGTGAAAAAATATCATCGATATAACTTACAGAATTTTTAAAGAGTTCTTTTCGTTTCTATATATTTTGAGAATGTTCTGTTCGACTAAATTCAGACATTTTACCCACTGGCCTAGATACCATAAAAAGTGCGTATTTGACACTGGTACCATCATTTACGACAGACCTAAGTCCATTCCTCAGCCCGCCCTAGCCTCTCATCACATGTAAGTTTTCTAGAACAAATTTAAGTACTTTTTATCAGACGGTATGTATTCTTGTTAAAACTGCTCAAAGTCTTCTAGAGATATGCAGAAATACACTTCCACACATTCGTTTGAATTTTCTCATTTTTGCAAAACTACATATGACGTGTTATGGGATACTTCCATTAGAACTGGTTTTGACGAAGGAACGTCACATCTGCTTGAAATCTGATCGCTGACAGACTCATTCTGATCCATACAAGGGATGTGCTCAACAGCGTTTCGTACTAAAATCCATACTCTTACCCCGAGACGAAGCACGCCTTCTTATCTGCCTACCGTCGACGCCTGGGCAGACAGCGACCAAGATGCTGTGGCTGACGTTCCCCAGCGGCCATTAGCCACATCTCCGGGGCACCGGTAGAGGTAGTTACCGCTTCCCATATTAGTAGTGCTTAAATAACTTCGTTAGTTTAATCACAACTTGTTTGCTAAATATTTTACACACTTGCCACTTTTCAGAATCATTTTTGAAAGTTAATGGAACTTTTAGTTCTATAATTCGATGTATTTTATGCTGCAAAAAATATTGTATGTTTTAATACACATTTCAATTCAACGTTGTAATTTGTTTAACAACTGAATAAACCAATACGTTGACTGAATTCATGCTTCAAAAGGCAGCTGGTACAAAATGGAAACAAATACAAATATGAGAACCGAAAACTCGCCTGATTTTGGTCAGTGGAAATGAATACACAACGAAGGACTTAGTACGAAGAATAGAGAACTGAGAAGGGGGATCAGAAAACCGAGAACTTAGGAGTGACAGAAAAGAAATAAGATCTGAGGAACGAGATCAGAAACCGGAGAACTCAGCTAGAACTGAGAAGCTATAGTGGCTGTCTCTCTCCTTTTCTCAAATAACAGATTCAGAGAGCGTTTTTCTAGAACCGGAAGCCAACTCGGAAAAAAATTCTTTGCAATTTCTTTTTCATCACAGTCTTAAAATGCACTCCATGTTTATTTAATACATAAATGCATTTTCTTTATTTCCGTACTGCACATGCTGCTAATTAACATGTCGCTATTCCTTTTTTAAAAACATCTTCCAATGGAATAAGAAAATAGTTAATAGTGATTATTGTTAAAAACGAACGAAGACAGAATGTATGTGGCATTGTGGAGCTCTTGCTGTCAACAGCCGTGGTCGGTGCAGTAGACACAACAGCAGACAGTCTGTGATACACGACGGCAGACGAACTGTGCACACCTATCCCCCCCCCCCCCACCTTCCCCCCCCCAAAGAAAACAAAACCATTGTGAAACTTCCTGGCAGATTAAAACTGTGTGCCCAACCGAGACTCGAACTCAGGACCTTTGCCTTTCGCGGGCAAGTGCTCTACCATCTGAGCTACCGAAGCACGACTTACGCCCGCTACTCACAGCTTTACTTCTGCCAGTACCTCGTCTCCTACCTTCCATATCAGCGCACACTCCGCTGCAGTGTGAAAATCTCATTCTGGAAACATCCCCCAGGCTGTGGCTAAGCCATGTCTCCGCAGTAGCCTTTCTTTCAGGAGTGCTAGTTCTGCAAGGTTCGCAGGAGAGCTTCTGTAAAGTTTGGAAGGTAGGAGACGAGGTACTGGCAGAAGTAAAGCTGTGAGTACTGGCCGTGAGTCGTGCTTCGGTAGCTCAGCTGGTAGAGCACTTGCCCGCGAAAGGCAAAGGTCCCGAGTTCGACTCTCGGTTGGGCACACAGTTTTAATCTGCCAGGAAGTTTCATATCAGCGCACACTCCGCTGCAGAGTGAAAATCTCATTCTTAAAACCATTGTGAACTAAAAATTAAACATCTTAAATAATAACAGTGTATTAAAAATACAGTATCTATCAGTTTACCTCATCAATACAGAGCATAGTTAAATGTCTTGTTACGAGTGATTTTACCAACTGTCAGGGTGTAAACGTTTGTGTTAACAATTTTATGACATTACGAAGAAAGAACTGAAAATTGAGAACTGGCGTCGGTTTTTGAGAACAACGAGAAATCTTTGGCACCTAGAATTTTGCAGTTCATTGTCCTCGGTTTACCCATCACTACATCAGTTCGTTTCATGCTATTGCGAAGTAAATGTGACTCTGCACGGATGAAAAACAGCGTTTGGTAATCAGTTTTTGTGGTCTGCAGGTGGCCAAGAAGCTGAAGTCTGGACTAGACTTTCTGCACATTACAGGGACAATGTCTGAACGTGACAATACGTTTAGGCGTGGACTGAACAATAAAAAAGGCAGAAGAAGCGCAGGAGGACGACGAGGAAACAGCAAAACGTCCTGTCACATCCACTACTGATGCCAACTTTGAGTAACCGACTAGAGGCTGTTGATGAAGTGGTAAACGATGTACAAATGGTTCTGCATAAGACATAATCGATAACAGGCTCAGCTTTCGTAAGATCTATTCAGTATCGGCCTCAAAACAATTCAATGAAGAGTGCACGTGTAGTCATGTGAGAAATGTCATTAGCTATTGGGCAGTCATGCTAATGAGGATGAAATGTTTTTGAAACAAAATAATCGAAGGAGATGAAACACTGGTTCACCACTTGGGACTAGCAAGCAAACATACCATGGAATGAAAACACTCCGGCTCTCCAGCGAGAAGAGTGATACAGTTTTCTGGGATGCACAAGCGCCCGTTCTGGGTCATTACCTGGCGAAGAGGACGACAGTAAACTGACAATGCTACGGTACTGTGCTTTGCAACGAGTTGAAGCATGCAACTGGAAACAGTGAGGTCTATTGTCAAACGGGTTTCTTTTTTTACACGACAACAAGGACCGACATATCACCTCTCACACCTTTCAAACTCTTCATAATGTGCTTTCTGAGGTGTTGGCGCATACTGCATACATACCTGAATCCTCGCCGTCGTAATTTGGTCCCTTACAAATAGTTTAGAAGCCATCAATTGACCTCCGTCGAAGAGATGGAGGAAGCTGAACTCCAAAATTGTTTTTCTGACAATGGAAACTACACATAGCACTCCCCTCAGATTTAGTGGTAAGATGGTCCAGTGCATAGTACGACAAAAATTGAACACAGATCAAGCTTGAAAACAGGAAGAAGGTGTACCGAACTGCGAAAAAAGAAGCAAAATCGAAACAGCGAACGGCTCAAGTTCAAGATGTGCAATATCGAGCAAACTCGAATAGCAACGGCGTCGTGGGTATTTCGGCATGACGTTGGTCTACTTCGTGTTCAAATCTCCCTCGTGCCCCATACTTCTTTTCACAAAATTATGAACTGTCCGTTCGCTCAATGACGTGTCTGTTTGCTGTATTCAGATCTGTATCTGTGTCGTGATGTATCGTCAGCTTGCAACAGCGGGGTGCAAGGCAGGGACGTCCAGACGTACGTAGCTCCTGTTTGTTCTGCCTCTTGAGTTCCGTTTCGGAAGCTTTGACTCTTCAATTCATTTGTTACAATATAGTTCACATCCAGTTATCTTCATTCCTGTGAGAGGTCTACGTGTCATCTCTCCTGCTCTTACTGTTCATCACATTTACTTGCGACTGTAGTATATTCTTCCCACATGACCCATATGTATAGAATGTATAGAACGACAGTCGCCATGACTATAGAAGGAAAACG
Source organism: Schistocerca nitens (assembly GCF_023898315.1). Taxonomy (NCBI): domain Eukaryota; kingdom Metazoa; phylum Arthropoda; class Insecta; order Orthoptera; family Acrididae; genus Schistocerca; species Schistocerca nitens. The sequence goes on along the minus strand of NC_064622.1, from coordinate 484,914,733 downwards.
GACACGTTAATCGCCGGGCGGAAAGTTCTTAATTTTGTGAAAAAAAAAAGAATCAGGGGCACAAACGTGACTCGAACCTGGACCTCGCTTAGTAGTCCAACAACACAACCACACAACCACGTCACCGCGACTGTTGCGATACGCTCGATGTTGCACATCTGCAGCTTGGACCGTTGACTGTTTCTATTTTGCTTCTTTTTTCACAGTTCAGTACGCTTTCTTCTCGTTTTCATACTTCATATGTTTTCAATTTGTAAAGGCTATCCACTGGGTCTTTCTACTGCTAAATCTGAGAGGGTGGATGGGACGTTTCCCTCATGAGGGTAATGGAAGTCTTTGGCAATGACGCATCAAGTGAACTGAAACTCACGGTCACTATGTACTGTTGTAATAAGTTAGAAAAAACGTTATGCAAATACTTTTTGACCTACTCACGTAGACGGTATGTATACTTAATACTTAATTTTTTCTTATTGTGAAACTGCTATTATTTCCGTGGACAGAGACCCTTCCAGTGTCAATCTTTTTTCTACATTCGAAGCGATAGATTTTTGTGCTAGGAAGAGTGATATATATATAGTAAGAAAATTAAGCTTCTGTGCTGCTATGTAAGTACCAGACGTTGTTTGACGTAGTTACCAAAATACAGAAAAGTGCTTTACGGATTTGGTACAGATTTTTGCACGATGCGTTAATAAAAATTCGAACAGACGTAGCATATATACACTCCTGGAAATTGAAATAAGAACACCGTGAATTCATTGTCCCAGGAAGGGGAAACTTTATTGACACATTCCTGGGGTCAGATACATCACATGATCACACTGACAGAACCACAGGCAAATAGACACAGGCAACAGAGCATGCACAATGTCGGCACTAGTACAGTGTATATCCACCTTTCGCAGCAATGCAGGCTGCTATTCTCCCATGGAGACGATCGTAGAGATGCTGGATGTAGTCCTGTGGAACGGCTTGCAATGCCATTTCCACCTGGCGCCTCAGTTGGACCAGCGTTCGTGCTGGACGTGCAGACCGCGTGAGACGACGCTTCATCCAGTCCCAAACATGCTCAATGGGGGACAGATCCGGAGATCTTGCTGGCCAGGGTAGTTGACTTACACCTTCTAGAGCACGTTGGGTGGCACGGGATACATGCGGACGTGCATTGTCCTGTTGGAACAGCAAGTTCCCTTGCCGGTCTAGGAATGGTAGAACGATGGGTTCGATGACGGTTTGGATGTACCGTGCACTATTCAGTGTCCCCTCGACGATCATCAGTGGTGTACGGCCAGTGTAGGAGATCGCTCCCCACACCATGATGCCGGGTGTTGGCCCTGTGTGCCTCGGTCGTATGCAGTCCTGATTGTGGCGCTCACCTGCACGGCGCCAAACACGCATACGACCATCATTGGCACCAAGGCAGAAGCGACACTCATCGCTGAAGACGACACGTCTCCATTCGTCCCTCCATTCACGCCTGTCGCGACACCACAGGAGGCGGGCTGCACGATGTTGGGGCGTGAGCGGAAGACGGCCTAACGGTGTGCGGGACCGTAGCCCAGCTTCATGGAGACGGTTGCGAATGGTCCTCGCCGATACCCCAGGAGCAACAGTATCCCTAATTTGCTGGGAAGTGGCGGTGCGGTCCCCTACGGCACTGCGTAGGATCCTACGGTCTTGGCGTGCATCCGTGCGTCGCTGCGGTCCGGTCCCAGGTCGACGGGCACGTGCACCTTCCGCCGACCACTGGCGACAACATCGATGTACTGTGGAGACCTCACGCCCCACGTGTTGAGCAATTCGGCGGTACGTCCACCCGGCCTCCCGCATGCCCACTATACGCCCTCGCTCAAAGTCCGTCAACTGCACATACGGTTCACGTCCACGCTGTCGCGGCATGCTACCAGTGTTAAAGACCGCGATGGAGCTCCGTATGCCACGGCAAACTGGCTGACACTGACGGCGGCGGTGCACAAATGCTGCGCAGCTAGCGCCATTCGACGGCCAACACCGCGGTTCCTGGTGTGTCCGCTGTGCCGTGCGTGTGATCATTGCTTGTACAGCCCTCTCGCAGTGTCCGGAGCAAGTATGGTGGGTCTGACACACCGGTGTCAATGTGTTCTTTTTTCCATTTCCAGGACTGTATATGATGGTGTGGTCTTGTCCAGAGACTGGTTTGATGCAGCTCTCCATGCTACTCTATCCTGTGCAAGCTTCTTCATCTCTCAGTACCTACTGCAACTTACGTCCTTCTGAATCTGTTTAGTGTATTCATCTCTTGGTCTCCCTCTACGATTTTTACCTTCCATGCTGCCCTCCAATACTAAATTTGATGCCTCAGAATACGTCCTACCAAGCGATCCCTTCGTCTAGTCAAGTTGTGCCACAAATTTCTCTTCTCCCCAATTCTGTTCAAGACCTCCTCATTAGTTATGTGATCTATCCACCTAATCTTCAGCATTCTTCTGTAGCACCACATTTTGAAAGCTTCTATTTTCTTCTTGTCTAAACTATTTATCGTCCACGTTTCACTTCCATACATGGCTACACTCCATACAAAAACTTTCAGAAATGACTTCCTGACACTTAAATCTATACTTGATGTTAACAAATTTCTCTTCTTCAGAAACGCTTTCCTTGCCATTGCCAGTCTACATTTTATATCCTCTCTACTTCGACAATGATCAGTTATTTTGCTCCCCAAATAACAAAACTCTTTTACTACTTTAAGCGTCTCATTTCCTAATCTAATTCCCTCAGCATCACCCGATTTAATTCGACTACATTCAATTACCCTCGTTTTGCTTTTGTTGATGTTCTTCTTATATCCTCCTTTCAAGACATTGTCCATTCCGTTCAGCTGCTCTTCCAGGTCTTTCGCTGTCTCTGACAGAATTACAATGTCATCGGCGAACCTCAAAGTTTTTATTTCTTCTCCATGGATTTTAATACCTACTCCGAATTTTTCTTTTGTTTCCTTTACTGCTTGCTCAATATACAGATCGAATGACATCGGGGATAGGCTACAACCCTTACTCCCTTCCCAACAACTGCTTCCCTTTCATGTCCCTCGACTCTTATAACTGCCATCTGGTTTCTGTACAGATTGTAAATAGCCTTTCGCTCCCTGTATTTTACTCCTGTTACCTTCAGAATATGAAAGAGAGTATTCTAGCCAACATTGTCAAAAGCTTTCCCCAAGTCTAAAAATGCTAGAAACGTAGGTTTGCCTTTCCTTAATCTTTTCTAAGATAAGTCGCAGGGTCAGTATTGTCTCACGTGTTCCAACATTTCTACGGAATCCAAACTGATCTTCCCCGATGTCGGCTTCTACCAGTTTTTCCATTCGTCTGTAAAAAATTCGTGTTATTATTTTGCAGCCGTGGCTTATTAGACTGATAGTTCGGTAATTTTCGCATCTGTCAACACCTGCTTTCTTTGGGATTGGAGTCTGAGGGTATTTCGCCTGTCTCATACATCTCGCTCACCAGATGGTAGAGTTTTGTCAGGGCTGGCTCTCCCAAGGCTATCAGTAGTTCTAATGGAATATTCTCTGTTCCCGGGGCCTTGTTTCGACTTAGGTCTTTCAGTGCTCTGTCAAACTCTTCAAGCAGTATCATTTCTCCTATTTCATCTTCATCTACCTCCTCTTCCATTTCCATATTATTGTTCTCAAGAACATCGCCCTTGTATAGTCCCTCAATATACTCCTTCCACCTTTCTGCTTTCCCTTCTTTGCTTAGAACTGGTTTTCCATCTGAGCTCTTGATATTCGTGCAAGGTTTGATAATGGCCAGGGGAGAAATCAGTACTATATGGCAGATGTTCTAGTGTCTCCCACTTCAGTTGGCGTAACTTCTGCCAACCGAATTTTGCAGTATGGGGTTTAAAGGGTTCATATGGCTCTGAGGAATATGGGACTTAACTTTTGAGGTCATCAGTCCCCGAGAACTTAGAACTACTTAAACCTAACAAACCTAAGGACATCACACACATCCATGCCCGAGGCAGAATTCGAACCTGCGACCGTAGCGTTCGCGCGGTTCCAGGCTGTAGCGCCTAGAACCGCACGGCCACTCCAGCCGACTTGCAGTATGGGGACGCGCTTTATCATAAAACGGCAGTATCCCTTGTCGCAGTTTTCTGGGATGTTTGCACGCCGTAATTTCTCCAGCACTGTGTAGTACCGTTCCCCAATGATGGAGGCACCACATTTCTCGAAGTCAAGAACCAATGGGCCACTGTAACCAAAGAACAGGGGAACATCACTTTTCCAGCACGTGCCAGCTCTTGAATTTCTTGGGACGAAGGGGTGTCGGATGACACCAGCATATCATCGACGCTTTGGACTCCGATTGCCTGTGGCGGCACCAGATTTCCTCGCTTGCAAAATGGGTTCAAGGAAAGTCTCCCTTCAACACTGAAATGCATCAGGTGCTTCATTCAAGAAGCCATACAGTTTGCTCTTTGTTCGGCATTCACCACCCAGGGTATTCATTGGCTGCAGACTTTAAGGCCCACTAACACCTGCCAGATAAAGTGTTGCACGCTGCCGAAGCTTATTTCGAAATCTTTCTATAGCGTATGAATGGTTATTAGCCGGGCTCGTATCGCCAATCGACCGTAATGGAAGAGCCTGGTCCTCTTGATCGACTGGCATTTTGTATCGAATCGCGACCAGCACGGAATTTGGCTTTCAATTCCACAACAGTGGTTTTCTACAGACATGCTGTCTCATACACATTCTTTATTCTCCGATGAAATGTACTGGTGTTCGTCCTTTGGCAGCCAATTCGGTGCTCACATACCGAATGTAGTTGCGAAAAATTGCAGTGTAGAGGTTCTCTGCTAAAACCTGTAAGTAGGCTAGGTTTTCATATAGGTAACGCCACGTAGCGCTCTGTATGTAAATCACTGGGTGTGCTGTGTGCAGTCTGTGGCTAGTTTGCATTGTTGTCTGCCATTGTAGTGTTGGGCAGTTGGATGTTAACAGTGCGTAGCGCTGTGCAGTTGGAGGTGAGCCGCCAGCAGTGGTGGATGTGGGGAGAGAGATGGCGGAGTTTTGAAATTTGTAAGACTGGATGTCATGAACTGCTATATATATTATGACTATTAAGGTAAATACATCATTTGTTGTCTATCAAAATCTCTCAAATGGTTCAAATGGCTCTGAGCACTATGGGACTCAACTGCTTTGGTCATCAGTCCCCTAGAACTTAGAACTACTTAAACCTAACTAACCTAAGGACATCACACACATCCATGCCCGAGGCAGGATTCGAACCTGCGACCGTAGCAGTCGCACGGTTCCGGACTGCGCGCCTAGAACCGCGAGACCACCGCGGCCGGCCAAAATCTCTCATTTGCTAACTATGCCTATCAGTAGTTAGTGCCTTCAGTAGTTAGAATCTTTTATTTAGCTGGCAGTAGTGGCGCTCGCTATATTGCAGTAGTTCGAGTAACGAAGATTTTTGTGAGGTAAGTGATTTGTGAAAGGTATAGGTTAATGTTAGTCAGGGCCATTCTTTTGTAGGGATTATTGAAAGTCAGATTGCGTTGCGCTAAAAAATATTGTGTGTCAGTTTAAGCACAGTCATGTATAATTGTTCAAAGGGGACATTTCATATGGCGACCCTGCCAGGATACCTCACTGGAAGCTTCTGATTTTTTCTTGTAGTTTATGTAATTAGAGTAGCCTTTGTTTATTGCTAGTGCGTAATCATAGAGAGAATTTCCTTCGCAATTGTAGTTTTTCATTGTTGTACAGTAAAACAGTTGTGACATGCTTGTAGATTTGCACTAAGTATTTCGCAGCTGCGCTTGCAATTAAGTAGACATTATTTCCATTGCTATGTTATCTTATTTTGCTCTTCAAATTGTGTTTTTCTTTGTTGTCGTGTGAAATATTGTGGAAATAATGGCATGTGAAAAACGTAATACTAGGCTCCAAAGTAAACTGAGAAATGACAGTGAAGACGAAAGCAGTGTGTTAGCGCCACCGTGTAATGAATTAACTGATGTTCAACATAGTAATTTAGTAATTGTGCATAGGGAAATGGAGCGGGCGGCAAACAATGGCGTAGGCAGTGAAACAATTAGTGAACAGGGAAGCATTATCGATCGATCGCTTGGCAACAGCTCGCCTCAGGAATCCGAAATGACAGGACACAATTTTGCAAATACTGTAGATTCAGGTTTTGCGTCCTCACCGTTTTCTCAAATAAGTCAAGACACATTTTCTGCTTGTCAAAATGTGAATGTTGCCGGTGCAAATGCACTGCCGAAAAGCGTAGAGGAACAGATTCCAGACACTAATGCATTGTTATTACAGCTAATGCAACAAATGGAACAAAATCAGAGACAAACACAGCAAAATCTTCAAAAGTTAAACACAATGGAACAACACCAGAGACAAACACAGCGAAAGCTTCAGAAGTTAGACACAATGGAACAAAATCTTCAAAAGTTAGACACAATGGAACAACACAAGAGACAAACACAGCAACAGTTAGACGCAATGGAACAAAATCTTCAAAAGTTAGACACCACACTTGAAGAAACACGTGAAGATTTAACTACTGAGTTACATAAAATCGAATCGAAATGTCAAAAAGTCTCTAATGACGTAAAAACACAAATTTGTGAGCATTTACAACCTATTTTTTCGCGTCATGAGAATGCATTACAGAATCACGAAGCAGCCATAAAAGAACTGCAAACTATTGTTCATGAAAATCACGACACCTTGCAAGCTAAAATTGACTCAGTTGCATCTACCGATTCGGTTACGCAACTTGCAAAAACTCTGGAAAACTTAAAGGACACAGTAGATACTCTGAAACTTGGTTCAGAAAAACACACTGAGGAAATAAGTACACTATCGGAGAAAGTAGCCGAACTTTCGGATCAGTTCACTAAATTATCTACAAAGGTAGATGATGATCTGAATGACACAAGACCTGTAGCCATCACTGACACAGAAGAGTATGAACAAATTAAGAAATTCAAACAAAATCAGAATCAAATTAATACGCAACATAAAAGAGAAATCCGGGAAGTACAAGATCAGTTGGCACAAGTAATACAAAAATTACATATTTCAGAGGACACTCGCGCTCCAACACGGGAAGAGGGACTTAGAAATACGGAACAACCACAAAATAATAACATAGGACACTTCGGAAATTATGAAAGAAATTGGCAAGGCACACCGAATTTTGAGATGGAACCGCCGAAACGACGTAACAATGACCGACATGTGACTCGCCGACATGATGATTTTGACTATAAGCTGTTCATTACTACACGTAAATTCAAAACATTTAAGAATTCTGGCAACGACATTCATCCACAAGCATGGCTCCATCAATTCTCTCATTGTTTTCCTCCCAACTGGTCATTAGAACACAGATTAGAATTTATGTGTGGCTACTTAGAGAATGAACCAGCTGTAAGAATGCGATCGGTCATTCACGATTGTCACAGTGAAGGAGAATTTTATCATGCCTTCCTCTCAGCATATTGGTCTCAAGCTACACAAGACCGAGTAAAACATAGCATCATAATGATGAAAAATTTCGAGCAATCTGAATTTTCCAGTCTTGTGAAATATTTTGAAGACATGTTGCACATGAATCAGTACCTGATAACCCATACAGCCCCTCAGAACTCATCCGCATTTGCTTAATCAAATTACCTGAACATTTAAGAAATATTATTTTGGCAGGACGTTGCAAAGACGACATTGAAGCTTTTCAGGGACTCTTACAAGAATTAGAAATTGACACAGACAGTCGTGGGATGCGAAAACAGGAAAACAATCACTACAGCTCACATCCATCACAATTCTGTGATGACAGAAACAATAACTGGACACAACAAGTCTATTCTTACAACGCAAATCGTGACCAAAACAGAGACCACCCATATGACAACCACTGGCAGAGTAATAATAGTTACAGAGAAAGATCGCATTTCCGTAGTAATGAATATGACAGAGATTACCGTAGAAACAGACAATATGGGAACAAAAACAATTATTATCAAGGGAGACAGAATAACTTCAGACGCAACAGTTCAGCGTGCAGTCACGATTCCGGGAGAAATTCTCCACCACATGACCGACAAACAAGAAACTATGTAAACTACCGACAAAACGACAGACCTGAATTCCATCAGAACTGGCGAGCTTCAAACAGGGCAGGGCCTTTTCGTCAAGGTGAATTTGTAGACGTTAGGCCTCCTAATCCCAATAACGACGCGCGCCAACAAAGGGACAGACAATGACTTGCACCGCAGGCAGTCACGTTCGCCGGCTGGCTGGGAGAAAAATAACATAGCTAACCTTGAGAAAAATTCCAGTATTCTTTACCGACGTATACCGCATGATAATTACGTTCAAGTTGAAACTGCGTACTAGGAAGGGTAAAGGATTGCACCACTTTTCACATGTAAAACTGTTTATTGAGAGATAATCTTTTTTTTTAACTTAATTTTTGCTACAAAATTTTTCAATTTACATCGCTAGTATGCTTTGTCAGACTTAGAATCTGTTAACATGCAACAATGTTTGAAGTTAAATATCCAGTCAAGAACCAAGAGAACTTATTTAAACAGAAATTACGAATGCATTGTTATTGTGAACAGACGACACAGTGTTATTGTGTGTGTGCATTCTTGCTTGTTAGTTGCACGATTACGTAACGACTACAAGGCTCACATCCTTAGAACATTTACCAGTACTGCTAATGAGATTTTAATGCAACATTTTGGTTTACTTGAAAATACATTCTGGATTTAAAGTACTTTCTGTGAGATACCAGATGACACAGTGGTTAGGTTATGTGACAGCTATACGATATTATCACAATGCTACTAATGAGACACAATTTACATTGTTGCTTTTGCGGTGTATCTGTTTTATATCTGCGCAGTTTTTCTGAATTATTCTGGAAAGTAGAACATGTTTTAGTAGTAACTTTTGTGGTATAGCTACAATGAGACAGCCTTTTTCGTAGCACAACAATACGTTACATTATAGTACTTTCTTGATCATGGTAAGGTACGTAATAACTACGATATCTATACGCAAAGCATTTCACTTTCGTTTATGATGAGGTAAGTACATTGACTTCAGCAGAACTTTGCTTACAGAGAACGATAACTACGACACTTCCACAGAATTATATTACAGCAAGACGCACATTTAGCACTACAGGACACGCATTTGAGTGATTAATTTTGTACTTAAACCATTTATTTTTCAAGACTTTTGAATTACAAAGAAAGTTTTCTGTGATACATTTCATTCCATTGCCGTAATCTGTAACACCTGAGGGTATAATTACATTAATCCTCAGGGGGGTACACGCTTACTTTGTGTACCATGTGTTTGGCAAGCACAAGGAGCCCTAGCTAATATGGTATTTGCTTATACAACTTTACACATCGGTATCATATTTCTCTAACACACAAATTACACAGCCATCTGATCATTTAACTGAGAGATAAATATTTCTTTTACTACATCAGTGACACATGTTTACACAATTACACAGTTGGGTAACTTCACACTTATGAAATGGTATTTTGTCTGTACTTTGTGAACTGTTCATATTTTTTCAGAACCAGTGTGATATTATGAGAGCTTTGAATGATATATTTGGTATGGGATCACGATTTTTAAAGTACGATTGAGGCAGATGACACTATTGAAATGAGCAGAGCATTTTTTTAGGTTTTGACATTATAGCTGAAAGCTACGACGTTTTTGAGATTTGACTGAGGTGTTATGATGTTATTTTTACGATGACGATGTGCATTATGCTGTTGAGGTATGTTTATGATCAATAAGATGGTGCTACCGTATATGAGGAATTTGATTATCCTACGTATTTATTATGATGAAATATTGAAGAAGTGTCGACGAATACGTATATGAATAATGAGTAGTGGTTAGGGACTCTGACTTGTGAAAAAGTATGTTGGAAACCAAGAATCATACTTTAAGAGTTATGAAATGTGTCTAAATGCGTGAATGTATCACAATGCCGACGAATATTTTTTGGATACTGTTATATTTATAGGATTTTGTTTCTACAGATTTGCAACGCAAATTCTCGAACTGTGAAATTTTTATATGGGACTGTCACAGTAGTGCAAACTGGTGTCGTAAATATTTCGGTAAGAAAGCCAAGTGACCTTGATGTAATGCGTCTTGAGCTGCCAGCTGTGTCAGATGCCTGGAGAAAAAGCCATTAGTGTGTGCCTTTTCAGAGGCACAGGTAGAAAAAAAAGGGGCCATTATCCTCGCTATTGACATTCCTTTGTAGAAAGCATCACAAATACGACACACTCAAACTTGAAAACGTATGATAACATTGTGGAGCTCTTAATTTATGATATTTACTGAAATGCCTAATGAAATGACGAGAAATATTTTTAAGTCTATACACCTGATTATGACTACTGTCTTTCTAGTTGAGAGATTTTTCTACTAACTTATGAAATGTCTCATGACTACTGAATGATGTTCTTATGCTTTACTTTGTACATAGTTGCTTATTTCATTTGATATCTGGTTTCCAGCTGTCTAGCAGCATTGGTTTCATAAAATAAAATTAAATGCATTTGCTAATGTGAACACTTTCTGTCAACAGATCTATTAAATAATGATTTTATGATCCACATTCTTCGAGAAAGGAGCTCTTGGAATGGAAAGAACAATAAGAAGGGACTAATAACAGTAACTGCATATATAATTTTCTTTTCAAGTACTTGGTAATTTTTTGTAGAATTAGTTTTTGTGGTGCACCACTTTAATTACATAGACATTACGATGTGAATATACATTTCACTTGTCTGCATTGTTGTCTTTAGTGTAATTTTTTTTCTGCTTGAGCTATGTCATGTTTAATATAAGTTATTTCATTTGCTGCTGCTGTTTGTCAGGCAAGGTGTTACTGAATTTGACTTTGTGTTACTCTGCTAAGCCAGTTTACTACTGATTTATTTTTCTTGTTTGCTGCTCATTGCCTTATATTAGTTGTAATATTGTTGCTTACTTTGCCAATTTGTATTTTTTTGTCCTTCCTGTTTGTGTTAATTTGTTATGTGCTGCTGCATTGCCTCGTCCCTTGATATATATATATCTGAGCTCAGTAGATATAAGTTAGCTTAAGAGGGGGGTAGACTATATAAGAAACTATGATGAATTGGAAGAAATGTATTGAGAAGCTATAAGAAAATGGTTTGGCCAAAAAAGAATTTTGAAAGAGGATGTGAACAGAATACAGAAATCATGCTTGGATAGGATTTTTTTTTGGTGGAAACGAATGTTGAAATAAGGGGAAAGATCTACAGAACGAAGTTTTGGGTTGGACTGCAATACCAAATGTCACACTGAAAACGAACCCTGTCTTTCCTTTTGTATTATTCCGCTATGTGCTTATGTACCCTTGTGTATTTGTCTTTTTCCTGTCTTTAAGTGTTTAGCTAATAAGATTTATGTTGTAGAATTTTTCTAATACTACACTCCTGGAAATGGAAAAAAGAACACATTGACACCGGTGTGTCAGACCCACCATACTTGCTCCGGACACTGCGAGAGGGCTGTACAAGCAATGATCACACGCACGGCACAGCGGACACACCAGGAACCGCGGTGTTGGCCGTCGAATGGCGCTAGCTGCGCAGCATTTGTGCACCGCCGCCGTCAGTGTCAGCCAGTTTGCCGTGGCATACGGAGCTCCATCGCGGTCTTTAACACTGGTAGCATGCCGCGACAGTGTGGACGTGAACCGTATGTGCAGTTGACGGACTTTGAGCGAGGGCGTATAGTGGGCATGCGGGAGGCCGGGTGGACGTACCGCCGAATTGCTCAACACGTGGGGCGTGAGGTCTCTACAGTACATCGATGTTGTCGCCAGTGGTCGGCGGAAGGTGCACGTGCCCGTCGACCTGGGACCGGACCGCAGCGACGCACGGATGCACGCCAAGACCGTAGGATCCTACGCAGTGCCGTAGGGGACCGCACCGCCACTTCCCAGCAAATTAGGGACACTGTTGCTCCTGGGGTATCGGCGAGGACCATTCGCAACCGTCTCCATGAAGCTGGGCTACGGTCCCGCACACCGTTAGGCCGTCTTCCGCTCACGCTCCAACATCGTGCAGCCTGCCTCCAGTGGTGTCGCGACAGGCGTGAATGGAGGGACGAATGGAGACGTGTCGTCTTCAGCGATGAGAGTCGCTTCTGCCTTGGTGCCAATGATGGTCGTATGCGTGTTTGGCGCCGTGCAGGTGAGCGCCACAATCAGGACTGCATACGACCGAGGCACACAGGGCCAACACCCGGCATCATGGTGTGGGGAGCGATCTCCTACACTGGCCGTACACCACTGGTGATCGTCGAGGGGACACTGAATAGTGCACGGTACATCCAAACCGTCATCGAACCCATCGTTCTACCATTCCTAGACCGGCAAGGGAACTTGCTGTTCCAACAGGACAATGCACGTCCGCATGTATCCCGTGCCACCCAACGTGCTCTAGAAGGTGTAAGTCAACTACCCTGGCCAGCAAGATCTCCGGATCTGTCCCCCATTGAGCATGTTTGGGACTGGATGAAGCGTCGTCTCACGCGGTCTGCACGTCCAGCACGAACGCTGGTCCAACTGAGGCGCCAGGTGGAAATGGCATGGCAAGCCATTCCACAGGACTACATCCAGCATCTCTACGATCGTCTCCATGGGAGAATAGCAGCCTGCATTGCTGCGAAAGGTGGATATACACTGTACTAGTGCCGACATTGTGCATGCTCTGTTGCCTGTGTCTATTTGCCTGTGGTTCTGTCAGTGTGAACATGTGATGTATCTGACCCCAGGAATGTGTCAATAAAAAAAAATGGCTCTGAGCACTATGGGACTCAACTGCTGAGGTTATTAGTCCCCTAGAACTTAGAACTAGTTAAACCTAACTAACCTAAGGACATCACAAACATCCATGCCCAAGGCAGGATTCGAACCTGCGACTGTAGCGGTCTTGCGGTTCCAGACTGCAGCGCCTTTAACCGCACGGCCACTTCGGCCGGCTGTGTCAATAAAGTTTCCCCTTCCTGGGACAATGAATTCACGGTGTTCTTATTTCAATTTCCAGGAGTGTATGTTATTTACTTTGTAAAGATGTTTAAACATTATTTGTTCTGTTTTGTTTTAATGCTCATGTGTGAAGTTGATGTTTCAATAATTATTCTGATCTTTTATATATTTACTTATGTCATAATTCCTGTAACACTGATGTATATGTTTATTTCTATTCTTTTGAAAAGCCCCTATTACTACAAATGTTATCTGTATTATTACGTTTTTAATGATGTATTTTGTACCGTTGTTATTGTATTCTTATATTATAAAATTGTAATTGATACCAGTTCATCATATTATTAACTTGTAAGTTACATTTCACTGCACACGTTTCTGTTGGTCATACTATATGGACAATATGTGAGAAGTAGGGACTGTTAGTGTTTGCACGTGTGTTAATAATTCAGCAAGGGACTGGATAACAGCATTGCTGGTTCTAAGGACAATTCCAAAAACTTTGTGAGTGCACAAGTGGTGGTTATGGACTTGCTATATTATCCGCAAGACTCTTCAATGGTGATTGTGCACCTGCACAGTCACAACAGATGGCAGCTGGCCATCTCTACAAGGACTACAGTGGGTTTGCATCTTTGATGACCCACCAATACCATTATTTCTACAAGGACTACAGTGGGTCTACACCTTTGCTGACTCACCATTACCATTATTTCTACAACGACTGCAGTGGGTCTGCACCTCTGGTGGCCCACCAATACCGTAATCTCTACCGGGACTACAGTGGGTCTGCTCTGTGATGACCTACCTACCAATATTCTTCAAAACTTCGACTGCTCTGCTGTGGGTTTGCTCTGTTGTGACCCATTACCTGTCTGCATGTCGAGAGTCAGCACTGTCTTTCCGTTGGAAGGACAACACTAATTCTTCAAGACTGCATGGAAATAAACTACTTCCGTGTGCATTTTCTTTTACTGCTCAGACTTTGAGTAAAACACTGCAATTTTACAGTGATGAACGATCAGGACTGTCTTTATGGACTGTGAGAAAATTTTAGCTTTTGACCAACATTGTATCGATAAGTGTGTGCATTTGATTTCTTTGTTATTGTCATTATGAAAAACTTTTTCAAATCTGTATTGGCTAGTGCCCAAAACAATTTGTAAAATTTTTTGTGGGGAGCATGGGGGCTATGTAAGTAGGCTGTTTAGGTTTTTATATAGGTAACGCCACGTAGCGCTCTGTCTGTAAATCACTGGCTGTGCTGTGTGCAGTCTGTGGCTAGTTTGCATTGTTGTCTGCCATTGTAGTGTTGGGCAGCGGCAGCTGGATGTGAACAGTGCGTAGCGCTGTGCAGTTGGAGGTGAGCCGCCAGAAGTGGTGGATGTGGGGAGAGAGATAGCGAAGTTTTGAAATTTGTAAGACTGGATGTCATGAACTGCTATATATATTATGACTATTAAGGTAAATACATCATTTGTTGTCTATCAAAATCTTTCATTTGCTAACTATGCCTATCAGTAGTTAGTGCCTTCAGTAGTTAGAATCTTTTATTTAGCTATCAGTAGTGGCGCTCGCTGTATTGCAGTAGTTCGAGTAACGAAGATTTTTGTGAGGTAAGTGATTTGTGAAAGGTATAGGTTAATGTTAGTCAGGGCCATTCTTTTGTAGGGATTATTGAAAGTCAGACTGCGTTGCGCTAAAAAATATTGTGTGTCAGTTTAAGCACAGTCATGTATAATTGTTCAAAGGGGACGTTTCAAACCGACTGCAAGAAAGAAAGTGCCGTGCTGCACTGTGAAAACGTGCGGTTTAGTTTTCTTTCTCATAGTCTGTTTCATCTACGATGGCAGAGCATGTAAATATTTACACAAATTGTTTCTTCCGCATATATATATATATATATATATATATATATATATATATATATATATATATATATATTCCTGCTTATACATAATTGTAAACGAAAACTGTGAAACCGTCAGCTTTGCAGGAAACAGGTAAGTTATAT
This sequence comes from Schistocerca nitens, assembly GCF_023898315.1. Lineage (NCBI taxonomy): Eukaryota > Metazoa > Arthropoda > Insecta > Orthoptera > Acrididae > Schistocerca > Schistocerca nitens. Next base: position 484,899,622 of record NC_064622.1, on the reverse strand, counting down.
TCCTGACTTATCGGCTTATGATTAAAACACTAATAGGGAGCTGTAGAGGGTAAGATCTCTGTAGAAAGACAGAGATTGGAATACATCTACCAGATAACTGAGGACGTAGGTTCCAATTGTTACACGCTGAGATGGAAAGGTTGGCACAAGAGAGGAATTCCTGGCGGGCCGCTTCAAACCAGTGAGAGGACTGATAGACTGATTATTGGAAGTGGAAATGAAGTCCCATGCTTCTGGACAGAGCATAGGGGAACGATGCGGGAGACCCGCACCGCCCTACTAGGCGAGGTCCTAATGGAGGTGGTTTGCCGTTGCCTTCCTCAGACCATAATGGGGATGAATGATGATGATGATGATGAAGACGACACAACAGCACCTAGTCATCTCATGGCAGATGAAAATCCCTGACCCCACTGGGAACCGAACCCAGGATCCCGTATTGGAGAAGCGAGAGCGCTACCGCGAGACCACGAACTGTGGACAGACTGATGATAAAAAAAAAAAAAACCACATGAGAATCGTACGAAACTTTGTAATCCTCACATAACTAACAGCTGGAGAACTCTTGTCTTATACCCCATATACTAATCAACGCAACCCATTTACCAGTTCATTTTGAGGCCCTCCTAATAGCTGTTGTTGTGCAGTATTCTTCGGAGCAAAATTGAATGTATCAACATTTTTATATACTGGTAGCCTCATTCTTCTTGTACATCTTCTCCTTCGGTACGGCATGGCTGTCTGTACTGTGTGGCTGCCTCGAGTCGACTAATGTGCAGCTGCCTCATACGCACTGACGTAGTTACTGATAAGAAGGGCGCGGCAGGAAGTAAGGGCCCTGATAACTGCAATGGCGTCACCGGAAGCGAGCAATAACTGCGGATCGCGCTCTGTTAAAACTAGAGCGCGATCCTCAAGCCCTAGCGGCAGCCAGGCGAAGCTCGTTCAAGGTCACCCGTCTTTGGTAGCTGCTACGGCTAAAAAAGAATACTGCACACGCATGGCTGTCTAAGTTCTAGGCGCTACAGTCTGGAACCGCGCGACAGCTACGATCGCAGGTTCGAATCCTGCCTCGGACATGGATGTGTGTGACGTCCTTAGGCTAGTTAGGTTTAAGTAGTTCTAAGTTCTAGGGGACTGATGACCTTAGAAGTTAAGTCCCATAGTGCTCAGAGCCATTTGAACCATTTTTTTAAGAGGAGGCAATAATGAAAAAGACAGCGGAGGCGTAGATCGATTGAACAAAAAATTGTCACTCGTATTAAAAAAATTACTTTGGCATACCTTTGGAGTCACTAACTCTGTCCTAGCGTATATTATCGCTTTCAAACTCATTATCCAGTTAAGAGTTCTTATTTGCATCTTTGTGTTTAATTTTGCTCTGTCCCATAGGCTTTAATTGCCGCTTTGTCAACATCTGACATTTAACTACAAGAAATTGTACCAAAAACGATGCGTGTTTGATAAGCATTCAATGCACAGGTGTCTCGAAACGACATAGTATCACAGCATGCAAGTTATAATTCGGAAAGCACCAAATACGAAAACCATCATGTCGTTTCCCGTTGTTGTCTTATAACAAATCCTATCAAAGCGAAATGTTTTCAAGAGATCCTCAATGCGAAAGGGCTCTGAAACAGCTTATATTCAGAGCACGTACGTTGTAATATAAAAATCAACTTACATGCTTCAACTGCAAACGATGTAACCCAATACGACGTCTCTTTAATTTTTCTTGTGGCGTAGCAAGCGGAGTTGCATTTAATTGGCTATATTTTTCTCCAGGAAGCCAATGACTGACGTGTCTGTTTCCGACTTTCACGCTTGGGAATGTTCTACAACGTGATATTTTAAGGTTTGATGTTGCAGATTTCGTTTAGTTCCACATCCACGTTTTCGTTAACATGCTGTGTGGCGACAGCTTAAGAAGCGCTACACACAAAGGCGAGACATTAGCTTGTCTGCGAAGGACACTTGTTTGCATTCCACACATGACCGACAGCGCGTGGACAACGTTTCCTTCAGTCCGCTGCACACCGTACCTGGAGGTGGGTAAGTAACGTCACGAACTTGTTTGCAGACATGGACTGTGCGGCTGATCCCAGCGGAGGTTCGAGTCCCCCCTCGGGCATGGGTGTGTGTGTTTGTCCTTAGGATAATTAAGGTTAAGTAGTGTGTAAGCTTAGGGACTGATGACCGTACCAGTTAAGTCCCATAAGATTTCACACACATTTGAAAATTTGTTTTTGAATGAACTTGTTGCAATCGACTTTCGCGTCCTGCTGCAATTTTCTTTTCAGGAGTTAGTAAGGCTCAAGCTGAATGCACTTTCAGACATGATGGGCGGAATTCTCTCTCTGTTAAAGAGAGATTGTTATAGCTATCTTCATTCAATTAACCAAAAGACAAGGCCGACTTGAAATCCTTGGATAACACCCGACGTATTAAATCTAATTGAAAACAGCAGAAAAAATTGCAGCAAATGAAGCAACAGTACAGAATACAGTGAAATGGCAAAAGGCATAGGATACCTCCGAATATACGAGGGGCGTTTGAAAAGTCCGTGCAAAACTAAAAACTACTTACGTACTAAGGGTAATACTTTTTTATTTTTCGATTTAGTCTCCTTTTAGACTTACACACTTCGTCCAACGCTGTTCTAATTTGTTGATCCCTTCCGAATAATAGGAATTGTGCAAGTCTGCGAAATAGCTATTAGTTGCTGCAATCACCTCCTCGTTTGAATAAAATCTTTGTCCAGCCAGCCATTTCTTCAAATTGGGGAACAAATAGTAGTCCGAGGGAGCCAAGTCTGGAGAATAGAGGGGATGTGAAACTAGTTGGAATCCTATATCCATTAATTTTGCCACCACCATTGCTGAGGTGTGTGCTGGTGCATTGTCGTGATGGAAAAAGACTTTTTTGAGGTCAAATCGCCGGCGTTTTTCTTGCAGCTCGGTTTTCAAACGGTCCAATAACGATGAATAATATGCACCTGTAATAGTTTTACTCTTTTCGAGATAGTCGATGAGGATGATCCCTTGTGAATCCCAAAAGACAGTCGCCATAACCTTTCTGGCCGAAGGAATGGTCTTCGCCTTTTTTGGTGCAGTTTCTCCCTTGGTAACCCATTGTTTAGATTGTCGTTTGGTCTCATGAGTATCGTAATGAATCCACGTTTCATGCACAGTGACGAAAGGACGCTTAAAGTCCTGCGGATTCTTCCTGAACAGCTGCAAAGCATCCTTGCAAGACTTCACACGATTCCGTTTTTGGTCAAGCGTGAGCAATCGCGGAACCCATCTTGCGGATAGCTTTTCATGTCCAAATGTTTATGCAAAATATTATGTACCCGTTCATTCGAGATGCCTACAGCACTAGCCATCTCACGCACCATAACTCTTCTGTCATCCATCACCATATCATGGATTTTATCAATAATTTTTGAAATTGTAACCTCCACAGAGCGTCCAGAACGTTCAGCATCACTTGTGCCCATATGGCCACTCAGAAAATTTTGAAACCACTTATAAACTGTTCTAATCGAAGGTGCAGAGTCACCGTAATGTTTATCAAGCTTCTCTTTAGTCTCCTGAGGCGTTTTGCTTTTCATAAAGTAATGTTTAATCACCACACGAAAATTTTTTTCGTCCATTTTTTGACAATCACTCGACTTCCTTGATTCACACGAATGCCAAACACAAAGAAATAGATCAATATGGCTGAAACCTGGTGTGCGTTGTTTCAAAAGGCGCTACTAACTAAACATGACCTCGATACTCGCCGGTGGTGCCATCTCTCTGACTTTGCACGGACTTTTCAAACGCCCCTCGTAGTGTCGGACCTCTTTTTGCCCAAGCTGGTGCAACAACTCGACCTAGCATGGACTCCACAGGTCGCTGGAAGTCCCCTGCAGAAATATTGAGCCATGCTGCCTCTACAGCCGTCCAGTGTAGGATTTTGTGCACAAACTGAGCTCTTGATTATATCTCATAAATGTTCGATGGGAGTTAATGTCGGGCGATATGGGTAGCCAGACCATTCGCTTTAAATGTCAGGAATGTCCCTCAAAATAACCTTAGACAATTGTGGCCCGGTGGGGCATTGTCATCCATAAAGATTCCATAGTTGTTTTGGAATGTGAAGCCCATGAATGGCTTAAACGGTCTCCAGGTAGCTAAACATAACAATTTACAGCCAATGAACGGTTCATGGACCCAGTCCATCCGACGTCAACGCAAGCCACGTCATTACGGGGCCACCATCAGCTTGCACAGTGCGTTGCTGACAACTTGGGTCCATGGCTTCGTGGGGAGTGCGCTACACCGTCAGCTCTTACCAAATGAAATCGGGACTCATCTGACCAAGCCATGATTTCCCAGGCGTGTAGGGTCCAGCCCATGAGAGGCCTGCAGGCAATGACGTGCTGTTAGCAAAGGCACTCGCGTCCTTCGTCTGCTGTCACAACCCATTAGCGCCAAATTTCGCCGCGCTGTCCTAACGGGTACGTTCGTCGTACGTCCCACATCCATTACGACGTTTATTTCACACATTGTTGCTTGTCTGTCAGCACCGACAGCTCTAAGCAAACGCCACTGCTCTCGGTCGTTAAGTGGCGACTGTCGGCCACTACACTGTCCGTGGTGAGAAGTAACGCCTGAAATTTGGTGTTGTCGGCACATTCCTTACGCTGTGGATATCGGAATATTGAATTTCTCAACGATTTCTGAAATGGAATGTGCCGTGCGTCTAACTCCAACTACAATCGCCGTTCGAATCTGTCAATTTCCGCAATGCGGCCACAGTAACTTCGGAAACCTTTTCACACGAATAATTTGATTACAAATGACAGATCCGCCAATGCACTGCCCTTTTATATATTGGGCATGCGATACTACCTTCATCTTACACGGGCATCTCGCTATCCCATAACTTTCGTCTTGTCAGTGCACAGACATCTAATAAGCTGAGACTGATAAAAATGTAAAATGGAAACCAAGCAAGGCTAGAGGAGAAATGGAAAACTGTAGCTGCATAATGACTACGGGAAAAATAGACAAACCATGTAGGAAAATTATATAAACGTTTCGGGGAAAGAGAATTGACTGTATGATCGCCAAAGCTTCAGACAGCTGGTCAGTAGTAAGCAAAAAAGTTTAGGATGAAAGGTCGAAGGTATGTATAGGAGCGCAATAGCAAAGTTAAAACTCGAAGAAGATATTATGGAAGGTGAATAGGAATTAGAGATGATATAGGATATACTGTACTGCGAAATAAATTAAACAGAGCACTTAAAGACCGTAGTCGAAACTTGGCAGCAAGTGTAGACCACATTATTCCAGAATTATTGAGGTCCTTGGCATAAAATACCTCGTAACAACTATTTCACTTGGTGTGCACGAAATGTGATATCGACGAACATCCCTCAGACCTCGCGAAGGATGTAAACGCCGGCCGTTGTGGTCGTGCGGTTCTAGGCGCTACAGTCTGGAGCCGAGCGACCGCGACGGTCGCAGGTTCGAATCCTGCCTCGGGCATGGATGTGTGTGATGTCCTTAGGTTAATTAGGTTTAATTAGTTCTAAGTTCTAGGCGACTGATGACCTGAGGTGTCGCATAGTGCTCAGAGCCATTTGATGTAGACGGACGGGGCTGCTCACTAAATTCCGAAATCCGATCTTCACCGAGGATGTAGGGGATATATTATTACCACCAACTTTCAAATCGCGCAATGATCACCATTCAAAGATAAGGGAAATAAGAGCTCGTACTGAGGCGTTCAGACAGTCGTTCTTCCCTCGCGCGATCCGCGAGTGGAACAGAAGGGGGGAATTATGACTTTGGCGCGAATTGTGCCCTCCGCCACACACCGCTTGGTGGCTAGCGGTGTATATATGTAGATGTAGATGTAGAACCCCAATACCAAAGAAGAGACGTTCTGCCAGGTGTAAATCTTAATGGGACATCGGTTCAATGAGTCACGGCCACAAAATACTGACACGCATTATTTACTGAAGGATGAAATACCGCATAGAAGCCGACCTCAGCGAAGATCAATTCGGATTCCCAAGAAATGTAGGAAGTAAATATTTATCCTGCACTTTACCTTAGAAGACACACTGAAGAAAGCTTTTCCTACATTTATAGCATTCGTGTGTGTCGAGAAAGTTTTGATAATGTTGACTGGAGTCCATTTTCTGTAATTTACAAGGTGACAGGGATAAAATACAGGAAACGAACGGTTAACTACAACTTGCATAGGAAACGGACAGCATCTGTAAGAGTCCAAGGGCATGAGAAATGGGCATTTGTTGAGAAGGTGGGTAAGACAGTTGTGAGCGTGTGGGGTTGCTATTCTGTCATTCTGCGCAACGGATTAATCTGAGATGTATCCTTTACCCTGTGGCTCTTGCAAGATGCAATTTCCACCCCTACTACAGAAGTCAGACAGACGCTCCTAGCGTTCCAAAGATAAATTCCTGAAAAACTTTCAGCAATAAATATCTGCTGCAGTCGTCCGCTGTAAGGAAATGACACAAAAATTCACAAAATTTCTTACGTAACTAGTGGGATACTTGGGTACTGGAGTAGTGCTAGTTAGTGTAAGAAAAACATGAAACTAACGAAAATTATTATTTATTTTGCTAAAATTCTGAGAAATCACAATGGCACCTTTAGTTATGAACTGAAGTTATTTCCGGGTTCTTTTCGGAATGTGAAGTTACCTCTTAAGGATAGGATCCGCTAATGAAATTTCTATACAAAGTTCAAGATGGTTATTGGCTTGGCAGAATGGCTGAGCGCCGCGCCTACTCAACTTGAATAATTATCCGTTAGAATGTTACTAGGTACGGTCGAGGCTGTCGAATGTGAAATGCAGTGAAGTGTGTTGTGGAGGAAATATGGGTCTCGCAAGAGCTGTAGCGCACAATACCGTAAGCTGCGATGACTGCTGTCTGCGCCGCTCGCTGCTGACAAATAAGATAACTCTCATTCAGTCTGGATTGACCTTCGCCAATCAAACTCTCCCTACGCCTTGATGAAATCAAGGACTCCTATTCGCCCCTAGTGTAACTACTGGCGTGGTACACTGATCAGATAACCAGTCCACCGCGATGCCACTCAAAAATCCGGAAATCTGTAGTATCGGTGTTTGGCGTTTGCTGTCTCCCTGTGAAAATCTCTGAAATTGAGTGCTATGTGTAAAGAATGCGTAGGCTGACCGCTCCCATACAACGTAGCGGAATTTGCTTTTAAGCCGAACACGGGATCGTTCCCCCTTTCACTCGGGCAAATACTGTCTCCTCTACGGGCGGTCACTGGCCGACGTAGATAGGTCGGGACCGGCCTCCTGGCGTGCGGTTCCTCTCCCGAACTAAAAGCTCCTGTGACCATCGTGTTTGGAATGTGTGTGTGTACGCCAGCCTCGAGTACTTCAACCACGGTGCGCTTACTTGTTAACTGCATATCGTTTACATGAGTTCATTCAACATTGAGTTTATCTTATCGAGTTCAGGTTCGAATGAAGCGTCTTGATGTGCGGAATATGATCGTGAGGGCGGAATATGTAAGCAATGAAGGTCAGGAGACCACGATGTCTGACACAGTGTTGCAGCACATCCAACAATGTTACTCAATCTGTAGATTGAGGAATCAGTAAAGGAGACTAAGGAGATATTTAGAAACGGAACGAAAGGTCAGTGAGCAGATATGAAGACCGTAGGATTTGTTAAGAACATCATAATTTTGTTTGAAACGGCAAAGAAATTGAAAGATGAGCTGAACGGGGTAAATAATGTATTGAAAATAGAGTATAAGATTAATATCAACAAAAGAAGAATACGAATTATGGAACTATAGCTGAATTAAAGCACGTGATGCTGAAGGTATCAGATTAGGAAGTGAAATACAGTACCAAACACGTAAACACTCGATAAATGTGATTTAAACTCAAGAGATTTGTAGTAATGAGTCTTATAGAAGGGAGAAGTGGACGATAAACAGTTCACGCAGGGAAAAATGTCCACAGTGAGGTTTGCCAGTTGGTACAAAACAGTCTTCAATCACATGGTGCATCCCTATTTAAAATCAGCCAAACTGAAACTTGTGCTCTACACTTCCTGTTTGTAAACCAGTTGACCGCTTGACTTCCTACCTTTGAACTGCCAATGATATGTATCTGACTACTGCCACTCGTAATAACAATAATGATAATAATAATACTATAGTAGTCATTATGTACACTACTGGCCATTAACATTGCTACACCAAGAAGAAATGCAGATGATAAACGGGTATTCATTGGACAAATATATTATACTAGAACTGACATGTGATAACATTTTCACGCAATTTGGGTGCATAGATCCTGTGAAATCAGTACCCAGAACAACCACCTCTGGCCGTAATAACGGCCTTGATACGCCTGGGCATTCTGTCAAACAGAGCTTGGATGGCGTGTACAGGTACAGCTGCCCATGCAGCTTCAACACGATACCACAGTTCATTAAGAGTAGTGACTGGCGCATTGTGACGAGCCAGTTGCTCGGCCACCATTGACCAGACGTTTTCAATTGGTGAGAGATCTGTAGAATGTTCTGGCCAGGGAAGCAGTCGAACATTTTCTGTATCCAGAAAGGCCAGTACAGAACCTGCAACATGCGGTCGTGCATTATCCTGCTGATATGTAGGGTTTCGCAGGGATCGAGCGAAGGGTAGAGCCACGGATCGTAACACATCTGAAATGTAACGTCCATTGTTCAAAGTGCCGTCAATGCGAACAAGAGGTGACCGAGACGTGTAACCAATGGCACCCCATACCATCACGCCGGGTGATACGCCAGTATGGCAATGACGAATACACGCTTCCAATGTGTGTTCACCGGGATGTCGCCAAACACGGATGCCACCATCATGATGCTGTAAACAGAACCTGGATACATCCGAAAAAATGACGTTTTGCCATTCGTGCACCCAGTTTCGTCGTTGAGTACACCATCGCAGGCGCTCCTGTCTGTGATGCAGCGTCAAAGGTAATCGCAGCCATGGTCTCCGAGGTGATAGTCCATGCTGCAGGAAACGTCTTCGAACTGTTCGTGCAGATGGTTGTTGTCCTGCGAAGGTCCCCATCTGTTGACTCAGGGATCGAGACGTGGCTGCACGATCCGTTACAGCCATGCGTATAAGACGCCTGTCATCTCGACTGCTAGTGATACGAGGCCTTTGGGATCCAGCACGGCGTAGCGTATTACCCTCCTGAAACTACCGATTCCATATTCTGCTAACAGTCATTGGATCTCGGCCAACGCGAGCACCAATGTCGCGATACGATAAACCGCAATCGCGATAGGCTACAATCCGACCTTTTTCAAAGTCGGAAACGTGATGTTACGCTTTTCTCCTCCTTACACGAGGCATCACAGCAACGTTTCACCAGGCAACGCCGGTCAACTGCTGTTTGTGTATGAGAAATCGGTTGGAAACTTTCCACATATCAGCACGTTGTAGGTGTCGCTACCGGCGTCAACCTTGTGTGAATGCTCTGAAAAGCTAACCATTTGTATATCACAGCATCTTCTTCCTGTCGGTTAAATTTCGCGTCTGTAGCACGTCATCTTCGTGGTGTAGCAATTTTAATAGCCAGTAGTGTAGTTCGTGTTGCGTTGTGCTGTCAATTAGTTCCTTTGTCTTTGTGAATACTGAAGAAATTTCTGGTCCACAGCAAGAACTTTCTTCAAGTCGGAAAAAAAATTTTCATAACACATTTGGCATTTGTTATGTGTATGCGTCACTATTACTGTCGTACATGTACCGTACAAAGCACAAATTACATATGCAGCGTGTGGACTATGTGAAGATGATGTTCTTATATTCCCTTTACAAGCTGTAATCTTTACCGCATCGTTCGCGCATTACTACTATTATTTGAAAAGAAAAACGTAGTTATTCGCAACTTTTCTAATCAATGCTAGAGGTTTATAAAATTATCATAATAATAATGATTTTCTAAAAATAATAGGCTGAGACGAAGTCAAAGCATTTTGTGTTTTACTCATCTCAATATTTCATTTTGTTCCTGGAAGGGCAATTACTACCAGGTTGGGAAATAGTAATAGTAATGTGAAGAAACGAATGAAACCAGTCGATTCTAGTTTTGTGTATCGGTTGGATTAGTATTAATTTCTTTCGTGTGGAACTCCTCTATGAGAGCAACCGAATAAAATCAGTCAACACAACGCAGTCCGTCGTTGTTTTACATTTTGACTGAATTATTCATTCTTTCTTTTCAACTGGAACCAGTGTGCAATTTTTATGTCGGTTGAAACATATATTCGTTCTTTCCACTGAAACCACTATTTTGTTATCAGTTTACTCATGCTGAGTTCGCAAGGGCGATCTGTAGTGATTACTTAGGAGAGTGCTATAAATGACTTAATTGTAGGTAGCCGGTTCCAGTAACACTAAGTTACCATCTTCAGATCTTCATAAAGTTCATTGCAAACACACTTTCGTTAGTTGAACTACGGCAATGGTATAGAAGCTGGGCACACACAGAGCCAGATGGAATCCCCACCCACAGGGTACGTAAAGACATCACGGGGGTACGTCAAAGTTAAAATAAGTGTTATACGTATCCATGTAATTATAGTACTGAATAGACTGATTACTTTATCATTATTTAAGAGTAATTATCTTTGAACAAATGGGAAATAGGCGGTTTTTTCAAATAAACCCATCAAAAAAGTTTAGCATCACCTCGGGTCCGAGGGTTCAGGAACCTATACAAAAAATTGCAACAGAGATCAACATAAACATCATATTTGCTCTTTTTATTGCTCATGAAAACCACACATTGCATGCTGTATCACCATACAGCGAGACCTTCAGAGGTGGTGTCCAGATTGCTGTACACAGCGGCCCCTCTATTACCCAGTAGCACGTCCTCTTTCATTGATGCATGCCTGTATTGGTCGTGGCATACTATCCACAAGTTCATCAAGATGCTGATGGACCAGACTGTCCCACTCCTCAATGGTGATTAGGCGTAGATCCCTCAGAGTGGTTTGTGGGTCACGTCGTCCATAAACAGCCCTTTTCAATCTACCCCAGACATGTTCGCCGGCCGAAGTGGGCGTGCGGTTCTAGCCGCTGCAGTCTGGAAACGCGAGACCGCTACGGTCGCAGGTTCGAATCCTGCCTCGGGCATGGATGTATGTGATGTCCTTAGGTTAGTTAGGTTTAACTAGTTGTAACTTCTAGGGGACTAACGACCTCAGTAGTTGAGTCCCATAGTGCTCAGAGCCATTTTAGAGCCCAGACATGTTCGATAGGGTTTATGTCTGGAGAGCATGCTGGCCACACTAGTCCAGCGATGTCATTCACAAGATGTGCACCATGAGGGCGCGAACTGTCATCCATGAAGACGAATGCCTCGCCAGTATGCTGCCGATATGGTTGCACTATCGGTCGGAGGTCGGCACTCACGTATCGTCAGCCGTTACAGCGCCTCCCAGGACGACCAGCGGCGTACGTCGGCCCTACATAATGCCACCCCAAAACAGCAGGGAACCTCCACCTTGCTGTACTCGCTGGACAGTGTGTCCAAGGCGTTCAGCCTGACTGGGTTGCCTCGAAACACGTCTCCGACGATTGTCTGGTTGAAGGCAATGCGACACTCATCGGTGAAGAGAACGTGATGCCAATCCTGATCGTTCCATTCGGCATGTTGTTGGGCCCATTTGTACCGCGCCGCATGACGTCGTAGTTGCATAAGATGGGCCTCGCCATGAGGGTCGGGAGTGAAATTGCGCATCATGCAGCATATTGCGCACAGTTTGAGTGATAACACGACGTCCTGTGCACGAAAAGCATCATAGAACATGATGGCGTTACTGTCAGTGTTCCTCCGAGCCATAATCCGTAGGTAGCGGTCATCCACTGCAGTAGTAGCCCTTGGGTGGCCAGAGGAAGGCATGTCAGCGACAATTCCTGTCTCTCTGTATCTCCTCCATGGCCGAACTACATCGCTTTGGTTAACTCTGAGACTCCTGGACACTGCCCTTGTTGAGAGCCCTTCCTGGCACAATGTGGACGCGATCGAACCGCGGTATTGACCGTCTAGGCATGGTTGAACTACACACAAGACGAGCTGTGTACCTCCTTCCTGGTGGAATGACTGGATCTGATCGTCTGTTGGACCCCCTCCGGCGCTACTCATGCATGGTTGTTTACATCTTTGGGCAGTTTCGAAGATATCTCCGAGCCGTCAAAAGGACTGTGTCTGTGATACAACATACAAAGTCAATGCCTATCTTCAGGATTTCTGGGAACTGAGGTGATGCAAGAAAATTTTTGATTTGTGTAAAATAAGTGGATACACCGGTTCCCGTGAGATCTCAAAGTTAACCGCTGTTGGGCGTGCCCGGCACTTGGGTGGGTGACCATCCATGCCGCCATGCGCTGTTGCCATTTTTCGGGGTGCACAGCCTCGTGACGCCAACTGAGGAGCTACTCGACCGAATAGTAGCGGCTTCTGTCAAGAATACCATCATAACGACCGGGAGAGCGGTGTGCTGACCCCACGCCCTTCCTATCCACATCCTCCACTGAGGATGACACGGCGGTTGGATGGTCCCGATGGGCCACTTGTGGCCTATAGACGGAGTGGTGTGAAAAATAAAAAGTAGTGCACGATCTAACGATATAATATTATACCTTACATTCTCGTCTTTAAAAAATAATTATCGTATCCACATCGGACGCTCCCTGTAACTGCTTCACCAGATCGACGGATCCACTGCAGCCGGAACACTGGTCAGCGGCGAGAATTTCCGCAGCCCTCCTACTGAAGCTGTAACAGAATAAGTTTGTGTAAGTCTTTTTCCGTATAGTTTTTGACAGAATACATAGGATAATTAAAAAATATTATTAGCAAAATGGTGACGAGTAGGAATAAAACACTCATTTATTGCGCTCACAACATCGAGACAAAAGCGCGCACCGAAAATAGACTTTTGAAGATATCGTAAAATAGTTTTATATGTTGACAGAGTATTCATTTTAGAATGCCGGCATCAAATTCCGATCAAAATCGTACGTACCGTTCTAAAGTTATGTCTCCAGCCAGTCTAAAAAATTCGGTTTCGGGAAAAACGCGTTTACAGAATTCGTTTATATTTTTGATAAGTTAAACATACGATCCCCGGACCATACATCAATTCTCCAGATCCAAAAGCAGGTTGTGGTGTCACCGCCAGACACCACACTTGCTAGGTGGTAGCTTTTAAATCGGCCGCGGTCCGCTAGTATACGTCGGACCCGCGTGTCGCCACTGTCAGTAATTGCAGACCGAGCGCCACCACACGGCAGGTCTAGAGAGACGTACTGGCACTCGCCCCAGTTGTACAGCCGACGTTCATAGCTATGGTTCACTGACAACTACGCTCTCATTTGCCGAGACGATAGCATAGCCTTCAGCTACATTTGCTACGACCTAGCAAGGCGCCGTATTCAATTGATATTGAGATTCTATTAATGTATCATCAAGAGCGATGTTTTACAAATGTGGATTAAAGTTAAGTATTCCAGAAGCTACGTACTTTTCTTTATAGCATTCATTACGTATCCTGTTTCAGACCTCACGCCAGCCTGCGTGAGTTTAGGCGCGTGCCTTTCGGCTTCCTCTCATTGTGTCTAGGCTGTCTTGTCTAGACACAACACTGGTCATTGTCCATCTTCTTAGCGGCCATGGTGGTCCTGCGGGACTCTTCGGCTGCTCTGTTCCATCATGCCGACCTATTAATTCATGTAATTCCCGTTAGACTGTCGTTGAAATTACATGCTGGCACATTGACTGCGATGTAAGCTATTTTTTCCCGCTTTGAACGGTTTTCTGAGACTTTTTCTCATAAATAACCTTGTAACCCTATAACGGACATCCTGACAAACTTGGGATGACCACTACAATAAATTAGACACCCCAAAGAACATTTAAGCAAAAAAAGAATCGCTTGTCTGAAGTTTTCAAAGAGGAATATCCTCTTAAATTAAATTAAAACTTAACTGATTTTACTGATGTAGAGTGGGGGTGCAAAGTTGAGCATATGCGCTCTTTTAGGAGCGTATGAAGAAATAAAAACTGCCAAATTTTAGAGATTGTTTTACTGATAAAGTGTGACGATATCTATTAATTCCAAGCTTGTCCTGAAACATTTATTTGTGTGGAGAGTAAATATATTGTGCAGAAAATTATGTTATCGGCTATGTAGGTAGAAATCCTAGCCAATGAATACAAACATGTTCACATTCTACAGCCTCTGAAAAGAAGCAGGTACAGTATTTAGCCAGCATGAAGTAGTACTGCTCACATTCACTCATCGGTTCTTCAATTTCTTTGTCAAGTCTATCTATTGCCACAATTGTAAACGGTCTGTAACCACATTCGCACCTCTCTGGACTGCCGGGGATGACAACTGGAACCACCTGATTTGTGGCACACACAATTCAGAGCAGCAACATTCGATCGTTTTGGCATTATTAAATCGTTATTGTTGACTGCATTCTCTTATCCTCTTCCTCATTGTTATTATCGTTCCGATATTTGCTTATTACTGGGTGTCAAAAAGTTACTTCTAGTTAAATTTTTCGTCCATGTTGATGAAATGACGCTTACTTTATAGTCTGAAATTATGTTACTTAAAGAAATTTAAAAAAAAATAAAGAACGGCGACAAATATTTGTTATGAAAAAAATAACTTCCGCAATGTATGCTTAAAAAGAAAGTGATTTAAGTCACCAACCAATTAAAAAAATTATAGCTCATATGCTTTCTGTTCATATTACCTGCGCATTTACTGCAAGCGAATTATCGGTGATGGGTACAAACTAGCGAAAAAAGAGAGACAAACCTACAATAAATTTACTGAAAAATAAGAAAGTAATTGTATATTTATTTAAACATAAATTTATAGTGTACACCAGTTATTATCCTTAAAAACGCAAAATATATCCATTTAAAAAAGCAGAAAAGATTAGTTTGATGCCTTCCAAAGACACATGCACTCCTTTAAAACTATGTAACCGGAGACCAGACGTGATTTAACTCTTCCCTGTTGAAACTGTGAAAAACTGTACCAAAGAATTTATGGAGAAAATGGTTCAAATGGCTCTGAGCACTATGGGACTCAACTGCTGTGGTCATTAGTCCCCTAGAACTTAGAAGTACTTAAACCTAACTAACCTAAGGACATCACACACATCCATGCCCGAGGCAGGATTCGAACCTGCGACCGTAGCACTCGCACGGTTCCGGACTGAGCGCCTAGAACCGCGAGACCACCGCGGCCGGCATTTATGGAGAGAATATTACTAAACCATCTAAAATATTCAATTGGTAACAGTGGTATTTCAGATTATGTTATAAAAATATCAGCTAGACATATACTTCCTCGCTTACCATAGACTGGAGCGCCAAAGAAACTCGTATATGTGAACAAGCAGAATACGGAACTGTAGTCGGCAAGGCCTCTTTAAGACAACAAGTGTCTGAGCGGTTGCTAGATCGGTTACTGCTGCTACAATGGCAGGTTATCAAGATTTAAGTGAATTTTAACGTGGTGTTATAGCCAGTGCACGAACAATGGGACACAGCATCTCCGAGGTAGCATTGAAATGGGGATTTTCCCGTACGACCATTTCGCGAGTGTACCATGAACATCAGCAATCCGGTAAAACATCAAATCTACGACATTGCTACGGCCGGAAAAAGATCCTGCAAGAACGGGACCAGCGACGACTGAAGAGAACCATTAAAAGAGACAGGAGTGCAACCCTTCCGCACATTGCTGCAGATTTCTATGCTGGGCCATCAGCAATGTCAGCGTGCGAACCATTCAACGAAACATCATTGATATGGGCTTTCGGACCCGAAGACCCACACGTGTACCCTTGATGACTGCACGACACAAAGCTTTACGCCTCGCCTGGGCCCTTCAACACCGACATAGGACTGTTGATGACTCGGGACGTGTTGCCTGGTCGGACGAGTCTCGTTTCAAATTGTATCGAGCGGATGGACGTGTACACGTATGGAGACAGCCATATAAATCCATGGATCATGCATGTCAGCAGGGGAGTCCTCAAGCTGGGACCTACAAGTTAACGTGGATTCAGAACCATGAAATAACTCATCTTTCTCGCATAAAAAAAAGCATTGCCAGAGGTGACATCTACAAAAATGAAATAGAAGTAATACAAATGGAAATTTGAGGAGGATAAGCTCATGTTATTAATGTTAATAAGAGTGCTGCTCTTCGTCATGTACATCGACGAAGCAATTGAGAAGGTGAAGAAAATCTGGGAGAAAAGAATGAAAGTTCAAGGGAAATAAAGATCAGCGTGAGGTTTGCTCAGAACGTAACACTTTGAATCTGGTTTAAGGCAGAAATTGAAGAAGAGTTGAAAGTAATAAACAGCGTGTTTCACCCGCAACATGCTTCAGGAATAAACGAAACAAAGAGAAAGGTGTGATGACGAAATTGGGAACGACGCAGTAGGGAACGGCGTAAAAAAAAGGCATCTCTCTGGGAAGCAGAATGGCCGAAGCAGGAACGTATCTTGAGACGGAACGTATCTTCAGACGGACGTATCTTCAGACGTAAAAGTAGCTTCGAGTGTACTAAAAGAGAGTGTTATAGGCCCATTACGTCTCACAGTATTTATAAATGACCTAGTTATAACGTCCGAATTTCTATCAGACTTTTTCGCTGATGATACTGTTGCATAAGTTGTAACTCTAGAAAATTGTAGGGAAATGAAGAAAGCTCTGGAGAGGATCGATACCTGGTACAGAGATTGGAAGGTGACCCCCACACTAAACAAATGCAACGTATTGGACATAAATAGGAAGGGACAACTATTATTGTATGATTACACGATTGCAGAAGAAACTCTGGAAGCAGTCACATCCATAATATGTAGGAGTGTGCCTACAGAGCGATTTAAAATGGAGCGATAATATAAAATAATCGCAGGTAAAGCGGATGCCAGAGTGAGGTTCATTGGAAGAATCCTCGGGAAGTGAAGATCACCCACAAAGGAGGTAGCTCACAAAATACTTGAGCATTGCTTATAAGTCTGAGATCTTTACGAGACAGGAGTGATGGAGAAAACATAGAAGATCCAAAGAAGTGCAGCGCGTTTCGTTACAGATTTATTCAGTAAGCGCGAAAGCGTCACGCAGATACTCAGCCAACTCTAGTGGCAGGCCCCGCAAGAGAGGCGTTCTTGACCAAGATTTGTTAAATTTGCGCGCGCGTACGTTCCTACAAGAGTCAACGCACATATTGCGTCCCCCTACGTACGTTCGCCTCTGCAGGTGAGCGTCCAACGTATATGGGTGTCAGGCGGAGGACCTGGGTTGGGTTCCCGATACTGCCAGGGATTCTTCCTTGATCAGAGGACAGGAACGGGTCCACTCAGTCTCGTGATGCCAGCTGAGGAGGCACTTGAGTGACAAGTAGCGGCATCAGGCGTGCAAAACCGACAATGGAGGGAAGGGCGGTCTGCTGATCCTAGGACCCTCCACACCACACCAAATGACGCCACTGTCTGAGGATGACAGGACGGTCATCGGTCACAATTGGCCTATCTGTGACCCGAAAGGTGGTATTTTCCTTTTTTTCTACATATATTTGGTGAAAAGACCATCAAGATAAAATTAGAGAGACTCGAGCTCAGTGAGGTTTACTAACTACTGTTCTTCCAGCGAATCTTTCACGATTGGAACAGGAAAAGGAGGAAAGGACAGTGGTATACAAATTACGTACACTATGTGATCAAAAGTATCGAGACACCTGCCTGAAAATCACTTACAAGTTCTTGGCGCCCTCCAGTGGTAATGCTGGAATTCAATATAGTGTTAGCCCACCCTTAGCCTTGATGACAGCTTCCACTCTCACAGGCATACATTCAGTCAGGTGCTGAAACGTTTCTTGGGGAATGACAGACCATTCTTCATGGAGTGCTACACTGAGGAGAGGTATGGATGTCGGTAGGTAAGGCCTGACACGAACTCGGCGTCCCAAAACATCCCAAAAGTTTTCTACATGATTCGGGTCAGGACTCTCTGCAGGCCAGTCCGTTACAGAGATGTTATTGTCGTGTAACCACTCCGCCACAGGCCGTGCATTATCAACAGGTGCCTTATCGTGTTGAAAGATGCAGTCGCCTTCCCCGAACGGCTCTTTAACAGTGGGAAGCGAGAAGGTACTTAAAACATCAATGTAAGCCTGTGCTGTGATAGTGCCACGCAAAACAAGGGGTGCAAGCCCCTCCATGAAAAACACGACCACACCATAACACCACCGCCTCCGAATTTTGTTCCCGAGTTCGATTCCCGGCGGGGTCAGGGATTTTCTCTGCCTCGTGATGGCTGGGTGTTGTGTGCTGTCCTTAGGTTAGTTAGGTTTAAGTAGTTCTAAGTTCTAGGGGACTTATGACCACAGCAGTTGAGTCCCATAGTGCTCAGAGCCATTTGAACCATTTTTGAACCTCCGAATTTTACTGTTGGCTCTACACAGGCTGGCAGATGACGTTCACCGGGCATTCGCCAAACCCACACCTTGGCATCGGATCGCCTCATTGTGTACCGTGATGCGTCACTCCACAAAACGTTTTTCCACTGTTAAATCGTCCAATGTTTACGCTCCTTACAGGAAGCGAGGCGTTGTTTGGCATTTACCGGCGTGATGTGTGGCTTATGAGCAGCCGCTCGACCATGAAATTCAAGTTTTCTCACCTCCAGCCTAACGGTCATCGTACTTGCAGTGGATCCTGATGCAGTTTGGAATTCCTGCGTGATGGTCTGGATAGATGTCTGCCTATGACACATTAAGACCCTCTTCAACCTTCGGCGGTGTCTGTCAACTGACGAGGTTGTCTTGTACTCTTTTGTGCTGTACGTTTCGCTTCACGTTTGCACTTCATTAATACATTGCAAACAGTGGACTTGGGGATGTTTACGAGTGCGGAAATCTCGCGTACAGACGTATTACACAAATGACATCATCTGACCACGTTCGAAGTCCGTGAGTTCCGCAGAGCGCCGCATTCTGCTCTCATGGTGTCTAATGACTACTGAGGTCGCTGATATTGGGTACCTGGGAGTAGGTGGCAGCACAACGCACCTAATATGAAAAACATATGTTTTTGGGGGTATCCGGATACTTTTGATCACGTAGTGTAGATTTCGCAGGAAAACGACACAAGCGAAGAAAAGTTTTTTCACTCACTCATTATTATCAGTTACTGCTGTGAGGAAGAGGAGTAAATTTCTTGAATGTAAAAATATGTAAAATAGACTAGAGATTTTGGATGTAACAGTTACATAATTTTCAATCTAAACTCTACAGGGTGTTACAAAAGGTACGGCCAAACTTTCAGGAAACATTCCTCACACACAAAAATATGTTATGTGGACATGTGTCCGGAAATGCTTACTTTCCATGTTAGAGCTCATTTTGTTACTTCTCTTCAAATCACATTAATCATGGAATGGAAACACGCAGCAACAGAACGTACCAGAGTGACTTCAAACACTTTGTTACAGGAAATGTTCAAAATGATAGCGAGGATACATGCATCCACCCTCCGTCGCATGGAATCCCTGATGCGCTGATGCAGCCCTGGAGAATAGCGTATTGTATCACAGCCGTCCACAATACGAGCACGAAGAGTCTCTACATTTGGTGCCGGGGTTGCGTAGACAAGAGCTTTCAAATGCCCCCATAAATGAAAGTCAAGAGGGTTGAGGTCAGGAGAGCGTGGAGGCCATGGAACTGGTCCGCCTCTACCAATCCATCGGTCACCGAATCTGTTGTTGAGAAGCGTACGAACACTTGGACTGAAATGTGCAGTAGCTCCATCGTGCATGAACCACATGTTGTGTCGTACTTGTAAAGACACATGTTCTAGCAGCACAGGTAGAGTATCCCGTATGAAATCATGATAACGTGCTCCATTGAACGTAGGGGGAAGAACATGGGGCCAAATCAAGACATCACCAACAATGCCTGCCCAAACGTTCACAGAAAATCGGTGTTGATGACGTGATTGCACAATTGCGTGCGGATTCTCGTCAGCCCACACATGTTGATTGTGAACATTTACGATTTGATCACGTTGGAATGAAGCCTCATCCGTAAAGAGAACATTTGCACTGAAATGAGGATTGACACATTGTTGGATGAACTATTCGCAGAAGTGTACCCGTGGAGGACAATCAGCTGCTGATAGTGCCTGCACACGCTGTAGATGGTACGGAAACAACTGGTTCTCCCGTAGCACTCTCCATACAGTGACGTGGTCAACGTTACCTTGTACAGCAGCAACTTCTCTGACGCTGACATTAGGGTTATCGTCAACTGCACGAAGAATTGCCTCGTCCATTGCAGGTGTTCTCGTCGTTCTAGGTCTTCCCGAGTCGCGAGTCATGGGCTGGAATGTTCCGTGCTCCCTAAGGCGCCGATCAATTGCTTCGAACGTCTTCCTGTCGGGACACCTTCGTTCTGGAAATCTGTCTCGATACAAACGTACCGCGCCACGGCTATTGCCCCGTGCTAATCCATACATCAAATGGGCATCTGCCAACTCCGCATTTGTAAACATTGCACTGACTGCAAACCACGTTCCTGATGAACACTAACCTGTTGATGCTACATACTGATGTGCTTGATTGTAGTACTGTAGAGCAATGAGTCGCATGTCAACACAAGTGCCGAAGTCAACATTACCTTCCTTCAATTGGGTCAACTGGCGGTGAATCGAGGAAGTACAGTACATACTGACGAAACTAAAATGAGCTCTAACATGGAAATTCAGCATTTCCGGACACATGTCCACATAACATCTTTACTTTATTTGTGTGTGAGAAATGTTTCCCGAAAGTTTGGCCGTACCTTTTTGTAACGCCCTGTATACCTTGTTGTCGCTACTACTCTTCTCTATTTTCTCCTATTATCTTCATTTCATGTCCGCCTGCTTAGCCGGGTGGTAACGTCCTGGCCTCCCATGCAAGCGCGCCCGGGTTTGATTCCCGGTCGGTTTGGAGATTTTCTCCGCTCGGGGACTGGGTGTTGTGTAGTCCTCATCACCGGCGTGCAAGTCGCCCAGTGTGGTTTCGAGTGAAATAAGACTTGCACTTGACGGCCGAACTTCCCCAGATGGGGCCTCCCGGCCAACGATGCTATACACTCTTTTTCATCGTTTCTTCATTACGTTGTAATTTTGACTGTTTGACATCTAACAGATTTTCTACTATTTCATTTCTTGATATCACACAATTTTTACTTCTATTTTATTTGTGGTCCAAAGAGCTTCAATAATTTTTTGATAGTTGCTATGCAGAATCTCTGCCCATTGACCCTTTTCATTGGATTTTCTTCTCTCAATCAGTTCTTCGGACCAACAGAATAATCCAAGTCAGAATGACTGTTTTTTCTAGTCTTCTCCATAGCTATATTTTCATATCTTCTAAGGGCTTGCTCTCTTTCTTCATTATTGCCCATTGTTCAAAGCCATACCGTCGCATAAACCAGACGAACCTCGTGACAAATTGTTTATTCGTTTTTATAGTCGAATATTTGTCGAATCATTTAACTGATTCTTTAGTGGTGTAAATATTTTTCTGATTTCCAAGCTGCATCTATGTCTTCTGAAATTAGGGCGCTTAAAAAAATAAAACTTTTTATATTTTATTTTGTTCAATTTTGATATCAGGTTTCTCTTTCATATTTTCCTCTTACTACAATAATTTTGCTTTATTGTATATTGCTTTTTGATCCAAACTTTTTCTATTTTTTGCAATTATTCTGCATCTGTTTCTACTGCCAGCCATTCAAGCAATGTCATCTGTTTATCTTATGCAGTAAATGGCAATTCTGTTCACCTAAACCCCAGATATGTTCGCTTTAAATGTTTTTCACAGATTTTTCAATGGAAAAAGTCTAACAAATATGGTGCCATTGGCAGAGGATCTCAAGTTGATTCATCATTTCCAGAATCCCAGAAAGCTTTTGACACCGTTTCTCACATGTGGCCTCTAATCAAATTGCGTGTCTCAGTTGTGCGACTAGATTCGAAATTTCCTGTCAGAAACTTTGCAATTCCTTGTAACAGACAGGAAGTCAGCTAGTGAAACCGAAGTTATAGCTGGGGATGACAAGGAAGCGCTAAGGGCTCTTTGCTGTTCTTTATGTATATAAACGATGTCGGAGACAATATGAGCAGCCACAACCTGGCAATGCCTCACAGTTACTAACTGTGTATGTAAACTGGCTGTAGGCACTCACCTGTGCCTCTTTCTGCGGATCTCCTCCTCCTGCACTCTCTTTCCCTCCCCTCCTTCATGCTCTCTACGTTCATTTTCTCCCCCTCTCTCTGTCCATCTCAGCTTCCCTCCTCTCTCTGGCTTTGAGCCTTGTTTATTGGCGTTACAAAGGAAAACTTGACTGGAATTGATATCACTTAAAATGAATGGATAAATCAGTTGTAATCATTGGTGTGTGGTAATTATAGGAGCTGAAGGAATGCATTAAAATTTGCGCCATGGCCAGGTCTCCTTGCATATGTTTACTTTTTATTTTTTTCCCAGGAAGTAGGGTGGACAGCTTGGAGCCGGTGGAGACAGGGTGGGCAGGGGTCAAAACCCGAGGCCAGGCCACAATGCCTCCCCCTTCCTATCCCTGAACCACTTTAATGGGGAACAGGTTAAGTAAACAAAACATCTTTATTGTTACAAGGAAACCCGAGGCTAGGCCATAATGCCTCCCCCTTCCTATCCCTGAACCACTTTAACGGGAAACAGGTTAAGTAAACAAAAAATCTTTATTGTTACAAGCACAAATACAACAGAAAGGCTGTCCTTTTGGCAGAACAAGGTGTGTAAAAGTATTTATTAACAAGGTGTGGGAATAATAATAATAACAATAATAATAAAAGTAAGCTAAGAGGTATGGAAGTACGAGGCCACAGACAAAAAGGGAAGAAGGGGCGGAGGTATGCTAAGACTTGCAGCCACTGCTCTACACGCCATATGGGGTGCGGATGCAGAGTGGGCAGAGGTCAACATGTGGCACCACTGCCAGGAAGAAGCGTCCGAAGGGCGGCAGAAGCCAAGGAGGAGGGGGGGATGACCAGTGTGCATCAAAGGAAGGGGCGCTCGTCCTTGTGCCTACCGCACAGTTGGGTGGGGTATAGAAGTGTAGTGCGGGGCTTTCCAGAAGTCGGCAGGGGGGAGGGTATCTCGTCTGCTTGTGGCACCATCCAGGTGAGGGGGGATGACGACAAGATAGCGCAAAGCTAATTGGCGAAGAAGATGCGGCCGGTTTGTAAGTATTGCGAGAAGTCAAGGCGTGATTTATCACCATCAGCGTACAGGTAAGTTATCGTCCATCCCTTGACTCACACAGTCGCATGATTTTCGGTGGTGGGGAAGGGAGTATCCTCAGGATGGATAAAAGTCCATGGGTTAATAGAGTCGGGCGGAATGTAGAGATAGCAGGCAACGAACTGTTGACCCAGCTTCCAGAAGTCACTGGTGGTTGCACAAGTCAGGTGGTGGGCATTGTCATCATCGATGTAGCAAATTGAACAAAGCAAAGTGTCCGACAATTCGATTGCGCGAAGATGTTGATTTGTGGAGGAGTTTTTCACATTTGACCTGGTACCATATTGTCTGGATGTCGGAGGAGGAAATGCTGATGGACATGACGCCAAACCGCGCGCCACCAAATCGATGGGTATTTGAGTTCGACATTATTGCTGGATATGTAACGAAGTAATGGGGTGTAGAAATCGTTGGTTCGAGGAAGGCACGTGCTCGGTGAGTGCGAGCATAACTGAAGTCGATGATGGAATCAGAAATGTGCATCAGCTGGTGCGTGATATGGCCTACTGCCAGGGATGCGGTCGCAAGCATAAGAATGTCCAGCAGGCTGCGCATAAGGGAAGCGCCCCTGTTCCACTGCTTGTGCGTGGTGCACATGCACAAAGACACCACTCGGAGTCACACATTGACAAAGCTGAAGCCCCCTTATCACAGGTGGGAGGTATGAGAGTTTAGTAACGGACCCTAAAGAGCGTACCGGCCGGAAGGAAAGTATTCAAATGCGGTCTGCAGGCTGTATCCAATAGTTGATGCCAGTGGGAGTACCTTTGCGATGTGGACCATGCTGGGCGCCACATGTTGATGCAGGTATACGATACATTGCAAAGAATCGTATTGGCGGCAGAGATTTTGATGCACTTCCGTGTGGATAATTTGGAGAGTACGACGAAAAGCGGGGCGCCGCACAGTGGGGGAGAAATTGATACCAATGTGCACAGTTTCACGAAGTGAGACCAGAAAGGTGGGTCGTCTAGCTCCCCGTGAGTGGCTTCAGGATTATGGAATAAGCAGTGTCGAAAGTGGCCAATCCTGTCTTTTGGAGCAGCGGATGGTCACTGGTCCTCCCACACGGCCATTGACCTGAATCAGGGATTCGGCACGGCCGTACAGGCGCCAGACGATATCGATAAAGGCGGGTGGAAAACCCATCCGGCTCGTTATGGAGAATAGAAAACAATGTTGCACCTTGTTGAACGCGCTTTCAAAATAATCAATAGCAACCACCGCTGGGCGCAGTCTGCACGCCGCTGCCAGTGCAATTAAATAGCGACATTCCCCTGTGGCTGTCAGTATATTAACTAAGCCACCAGGCGTAGTCTTTTCTGGGGGTAGAATGCGGCAATACGTTCCCAGGAGTCGTGCAGAACTTTTGTAGTCAGCGTTAAGCAAAGTTAGGCAATGGCCTTGCCACAGTGGATACACCGGTTCCCACCGGGCGTGGCCGGTAGTTGGATGGGTGACCATCCGGGCCGCCATGCGCTGTTGCCATTTTTGGGGTGCACTCAGCCTCCTGATGCGAAGCTGCTCGACCGAATAGTAGCGGCTCCGGCCGAAGAAAACCATCACAACGATCGGGAGAGCAGGGTGCTGACCACACGCCCCTCCTCTCCGCATCCGCAACTGAGCATGACGCGGCGGTCCTTTGGTCCCTATGGGCCACTTGTTGCCTGAAGACGGAGTGCAGTGCTTCAATGTTAATCAGAGATTAATGGTAATGTGCTGTCTCAGTGCCGGTGTCGTTTTGTGGATGGGTATAATTATTCCCGTGACAAATGCTGGTGGTACGGCCTTGCCCATCGTCGACAGTTCATGAAACATCGTCGTCCACCACGATCAGCAATCCGCCGACGCCAGGTGACTTATTCAAAGCACATTTGTTGAGTGTATCGTGGACTCCGTCACACGTAATGAGCTCCGTCAGCTCGTCCGCTTCGTTGCTGACGAGGGCGTGGGTGACGTGTGGTACTACCTCAGAATGGGTGTTGGCAGGCTCCTCTTGGTACATTGTACGGTAGTGGTCTACAAAGTCATTGACGATTTCGGTCTGTTAAGTGACGTGCTAACTGCGACAGATGTAGATCTCCGTGATGAGTGGTCGTAGTCAGTTTCCTATCAGAGGCGACATGATGCGTCGTGGGGTGTTCCTGTTCCGCCGAATCTTGACCTCTGGTCCTCACCACCGCCTCTGCAGTCTGTTGGTAGTGTGCCAGCGCCACACAGCTACTTCCTTGCCAAATTGAATTAAGGTACATCGAATGGCAGGTTTGGCACATTACAGTCACCAAATCAGTACTTAGGTAAGCGTTGTTCACAGGTGGCCCATGTCTCAGGAACGCATTGAACACAGTCGGGATCGTGGAGGTTGGAGGTATTTAGCTTCCACGGTGCACGGCTGGGCCAGACCACATGTTATGGGAAGAGAATATTGCAGATGTAGCACAGTGGTCTGAAAAGGTCTAAGGCCATTTCTATACCTTGGTATGTATAGTTATACAGTAGTGCGATGTCGACATCCTATGCTCTTATCATCTTGCACAATTGTTGATTTCTCACTATGGAGCCAATGCTGTTAGTGTCGATCGTTGCTATTCGGTATTTTTGGTATCGAGTCGTGCTGTGGAGGAGAGCTCCATCAGTGGGGCATGGAGAAGAGGAGGCAGTCACAAGCCATGTAGTATGCCACCTGACGGTGTTCTCGTTGGCATAACTAGGTGTCCATCTGGAGTTAACTCTTTCGTCAGTGTGTGGTTCAAGCCATTGTCGACGTCATCACTCCACGCCATCGAGGGAGCTGTTGTTGTGGCGTTCATGTGTTCCATCTCATCTGTAGGAGTGGAGGACAGCTTGGCGGCAGTCATAATGGTGGAGTCCATTGGCCCAGGTGCATCTGGACGAGCTGGCAGATTAGGTACTGGCACAACAAGAGCCGGCGTCACATTGTCGTCATTCTTGCCAACGTGCAGGTCCTCCGAGGCCAGATGGCCTCTGGAGCCTCAGGGGTGATGAGCTGTCCGAGACTGTACGGCGCTTCGTCTTGCGCCGTTTAGGGGAACGTTCTTTATGTTTGAATCCCCCTGTGCTGGAAGAGAGGAGGGAGTCACGACTGTCTGGGAGGAAGGCCGTAGTGCGGACGATAAGCGACCGGACCCCCATTTCATCAGCCACGAGAGGTTTGGAAGCCGTCGCTGTTGGTAGTGGCGATGGACTAGCAGCATGTTGTAAGTGTGATGCGTCGACCCCAGCAGTATACGTAGCAGCTAGAAAGCACACTGGTACGTGGCCTGACTGCCGATCGTCGGCGCGAGGAGAAGAGAGCGCCGATGAGTAGGTGATCAGTAAACCCGTCGTCAGGTTCAGAGGCGCCACCGCAGTGGCTGGCTTCTGGGTGATGCGTTGCGGAAGACACTGCGACATGATGAGGTCTTCTTTGCCATACCTGGAACATCTCTCAAGTTGGCCGCCGTATATACCGACCGCAGAGAACCCGCTGATTTGCAGATAAAATGCCACGTGGCAGTTGAGATCGATGGTGACATGCTGTACACCGTTAAGAATGGGGTATGCTTGGAATTACGCCCAGCGTTCTTGATTGTAGCCGTGTACAGTGCCATAGGTGTGGAAAAATTGCGTAACGTCTTCCGCCAGGAGCTCAAATGGTAGTTCAAAAACTCATACGGTGCGCATGCCCAAGACTACGCCGTCGACAGTGACCGCGCCGACATTGCCGTCATCGAGGCAAAAGTGTAGTCCATGTCTGGAGTCAAGAAGTATTCTTTTGCACAAGATGTAACTGACGACTTTGACATACACTGCATTGCTTATGATGGACATATGGATGCCTCAAAAGCCGGACGCTGGGGTCTGACTGACGATGGTCGGCGCGAGAAGAAGAGAACGCCGTTGAGTAGGTGATCAGTAAAACCGTCGTCAGTTACACAGGCGCCACCGCAGTGGCTGGCATCTGGGTGATGCGTTGCGGAAGACACTGAGACATGATGAGGGCTTCTTTGCCGCACCTGGAAAAGGTCTCAAGTTGGCCGCCGTATATACCGAACGCAGAGAACCCTCTGATTTGCAGATAAAATGGCACGTGGCAGTTGAGATCGATGGTGACATGCTATACACCGTTAAGAATGGGGTATGCTTGGAATTACGCCCAGCGTTCTTGATTGTAGCCATGTACAGTGCCATATGTGTGGGAAAATGTGGTAACGTCTTCCGCGAGGAGCTCAAATGGTAGTGCCACAACTCATATGGTGCGCATGCCCAAGACTACGCCGTCGACAGTGACCGCGCCGACATTGCCGTCATCGAGGCAAAAGTGTAGTCCATGTCTGGAGTCACGAAGTATTCTTTTGCACAAGATGTAACTGACGACTTTGACATACACTGCATTGCTTATGATGGACATATGGATGCCTCAAAAGCCGGACGCTGGGGTCTGACTGACGATGGTCGGCGCGAGAAGAAGAGAACGCCGTTGAGTAGGTGATCAGTAAAACCGTCGTCAGGTTCAGAGGCGCCACCGCAGTGGCTGGCATCTGGGTGATGCGTTGCGGAAGACACTGAGACATGATGAGGGCTTCTTTGCCACACCTGGAACAGGTTTTTAGGTTGGCCGCCGTATATACCGACCGCGGAGAACCCGCTGATTTGCAGATAAAATGGCACGTGGCAGTTGAGATCGATGGTGACATGCTATACACCGTTAAGAATGGGGTATGCTTGGAATTACGCCCAGCGTTCTTGATTGTAGCCATGTACAGTGCCATATGTGTGGGAAAATGTGGTAACGTCTTCCGCGAGGAGCTCAAATGGTAGTGCCACAACTCATATGGTGCGCATGCCCAAGACTACGCCGTCGACAGTGACCGCGCCGACATTGCCGTCATCGAGGCAAAAGTGTAGTCCATGTCTGGAGTCACGAAGTATTCTTTTGCACAAGATGTAACTGACGACTTTGACATACACTGCATTGCTTATGATGGACATATGGATGCCTCAAAAGCCGGACGCTGGGGTCTGACTGACGATGGTCGGCGCGAGAAGAAGAGAACGCCGTTGAGTAGGTGATCAGTAAAACCGTCGTCAGGTTGAGAGGCGCCACCGCAGTGGCTGGCATCTGGGTGATGCGTTGCGGAAGACACTGAGACATGATGAGGGCTTCTTTGCCACACCTGGAACAGGTTTTTAGGTTGGCCGCCGTATATACCGACCGCGGAGAACCCGCTGATTTGCAGATAAAATGGCACGTGGCAGTTGAGATCGATGGTGACATGCTATACACCGTTAAGAATGGGGTATGCTTGGAATTACGCCCAGCGTTCTTGATTGTAGCCATGTACAGTGCCATATGTGTGGGAAAATGTGGTAACGTCTTCCGCGAGGAGCTCAAATGGTAGTGCCACAACTCATATGGTGCGCATGCCCAAGACTACGCCGTCGACAGTGACCGCGCCGACATTGCCGTCATCGAGGCAAAAGTGTAGTCCATGTCTGGAGTCACGAAGTATTCTTTTGCACAAGATGTAACTGACGACTTTGACATACACTGCATTGCTTATGATGGACATATGGATGCCTCAAAAGCCGGACGCTGGGGTCTGACTGACGATGGTCGGCGCGAGAAGAAGAGAACGCCGTTGAGTAGGTGATCAGTAAAACCGTCGTCAGGTTCAGAGGCGCCACCGCAGTGGCTGGCATCTGGGTGATGCGTTGCGGAAGACACTGAGACATGATGAGGGCT
This sequence comes from Schistocerca nitens, assembly GCF_023898315.1. Lineage (NCBI taxonomy): Eukaryota > Metazoa > Arthropoda > Insecta > Orthoptera > Acrididae > Schistocerca > Schistocerca nitens. The sequence continues at coordinate 484,870,434 of NC_064622.1, read as the reverse complement.
TCTTTGCCACACCTGGAACAGGTTTTTAGGTTGGCCGCCGTATATACCGACCGCGGAGAACCCGCTGATTTGCAGATAAAATGGCACGTGGCAGTTGAGATCGATGGTGACATGCTATACACCGTTAAGAATGGGGTATGCTTGGAATTACGCCCAGCGTTCTTGATTGTAGCCATGTACAGTGCCATATGTGTGGGAAAATGTGGTAACGTCTTCCGCGAGGAGCTCAAATGGTAGTGCCACAACTCATATGGTGCGCATGCCCAAGACTACGCCGTCGACAGTGACCGCGCCGACATTGCCGTCATCGAGGCAAAAGTGTAGTCCATGTCTGGAGTCACGAAGTATTCTTTTGCACAAGATGTAACTGACGACTTTGACATACACTGCATTGCTTATGATGGACATATGGATGCCTCAAAAGCCGGACGCTGGGGTCTGACTGACGATGGTCGGCGCGAGAAGAAGAGAACGCCGTTGAGTAGGTGATCAGTAAAACCGTCGTCAGGTTCAGAGGCGCCACCGCAGTGGCTGGCATCTGGGTGATGCGTTGCGGAAGACACTGAGACATGATGAGGGCTTCTTTGCCACACCTGGAACAGGTTTTTAGGTTGGCCGCCGTATATACCGACCGCGGAGAACCCGCTGATTTGCAGATAAAATGGCACGTGGCAGTTGAGATCGATGGTGACATGCTGTACACCGTTAAGAATGGGGTATGTTTGGAATTACATTCAGCGTTCTTGATTGTACCCATGTACTGTGCCATATGTGTGGAAAAATGTGGTAACGTCTTCCGCCAGGAGCTCAAATGGTAATTCAAAAACTCATACGGTGCGCATGTCCAAGACTACGCCGTCTATAGTGTCCGCGCCGACATTTTCGTCAATGAGGCAAAAGTGTAGTCCATGTCTGGAGTCACGAAGTATTCTTTTGCACACGATGTAACTGACGACTTTGACATACACTGCATTGCTTAAGACGGACATATGGATGCCCAAAATGCCGGTCGCTGGGATCTGACTGACGATGGTCGGCGCGAGAACAAGAGAACGCCGATGAGTAGGTGATCAGTAAAACCGTCGTCAGGTTGAGAGGCGCCACCGCAGTGGCTGGCATCTGGGTGATGCGTTGCGGAAGACACTGAGACATGACGAGGGCTTCTTTGCCACACCTGGAACAGGTCTCAAGTTGACAGCCATATATACCGACAGCTGAGAACCCGCTCATTTGCAGATAAAATGGCACGTGGCAGTTGAGATCGATGATGACATGCTGTACACCGTTAAGAATGGGGTATGTTTGCAATTACGCCCAGCGTTCTTGATTGTAGCCGTGTACAGTGCCATAGGTGTGGAAAAATGGGGTAACGTCTTCCGCCAGGAGCTCAAATGGTAGTTCAAAAACTCATACGGTGCGCATGTCCAAGACTACTCGGTCGACAGTGACCACGCCGACATTGCCGTCATCGCGGCAAAAGTGTAGTCCATGTCTGGAGTCACGAAGTATCCTTTTGCACACCATGTATCTGACGACTTTGAAATACACTGCATTGCTGTAGATGGACTTAGGGACTCCCAAAATGCCGGACGCTGGGATCTTAGCTATGTCAAGTGGGAAGCGTTCTACTTTCAAGGGCTTTGATTGGGTGTATTCATTGCAGAAGGTGAATCACAACGTGGGTTTTGAAAATGATTGGCCGTGGTTGCATGATATGAAAGCCACGTGTAAGCGACAAAGACTGAAAGTAAACATTAGCGAGTGCACATGCTGTGCATGCAGAAACACATAGCATGTCAGCACTGCACAACTGTGAAAGCCGGACTGTTATTAGTTACATGTGTTAGGCAGTACACCACCGAAACAGTGTAGGTAACACAACTGCATGGACTACTGCACTACTCTAGTCCAATGCCCACCCTATCACAAACTTCAACTTATTTTCCATTCTTTAATCATTATTGCTGAGGCTCTCCAGTATTGGAATAGCGCCTCAGCTTTGGATGTAATAGAGAAATCATGCCTGTACCTCAGGCATAGGTGGTCTATAGATATGATACAATTAAATTTTCGTCGATACATATGAGGGTCATTCACTAGTTAAAGAGGCAAATTGGTCTGGAGAAAAAAACATTTATTTTCACAAAACAATACTTTTTCTACTTTTCAATATAATCCCCTTCAACATTTATCCACTTGTTCCAACAGGCTACAAACTTTTTTATTCCAGCTGCAAAGAACTCTTTATCTTGATGTTTAAACCAATTTTGCACAAACTTTTTCACATTATTATTGTCCTGGAGCCTCTTCCTAGGTAATGCCTCCTTCAGTGCACAAACAAATGGAAATCATTCGGAAATCAGGACTGTAAGGGCGATGAGACAGTACTACCCAGCCCATTTTGTCTATGGTTTCACGGGTTAGTTGAGCAATATGACGACGTGCGTTGTCTTGCTAGCGAATCACACCTCTCCTCTGAGATTTACGGTGTCTCTCTCTCTCTCATGGCTGGCTTCACCTTGTTTAAAAACGAATCGGAGTAGTATTGGATGTTAATTGTACGCTGCTCTTCGAGATAATCACAAATAATTGGACCTTGAGCATCCCAAAATACTGTCAAAATGAATTTTCTTGCTGATGGTTGGGTTTTGAATTTTTTCTTGACAGGTGAGTTGCTGTACTTCCACTCCATGCTTTATCTTTTTGATTCTGGCTCATAATAGTGAACCCAAGTTTTATCACAAATTAAAATTTTGTTGAGGAAGTGCCCACATTCTCTTTCAAAAGTTCCTTTAGTTCTGTGCACACTCCCAACCTTGTTTCCTTATGTAGCCACGTCAACTCCCTTCGGACCCATGTTGAACATGTTTTGTGGTACTTCATCTTGTTACAGATAATGTTATGAACTGAACCTTATCAGCTATCATTTGCACAGTCACATTGCGATCGGCATGAATAATGTCATCAATTCGACTTTCACGTGAGTGAGTTCAAACTGCTACCGGTCGGCCAGAATACTGTTCGTCAGTCACTTAGTCGCGACCATTTTTGAACTGTTCGGCTCACTTGTAAAAATTTTCACGATTCATACAATCTTCACCACAAACTTTAGACATTCTACATGTATATACACTCCTGGAAATGGAAAAAAGAACACATTGACACCGGTGTGTCAGACCCACCATACTTGCTCCGGACACTGCGAGAGGGCTGTACAAGCAATGATCACACGCACGGCACAGCGGACACACCAGGAACCGCGGTGTTGGCCGTCGAATGGCGCTAGCTGCGCAGCATTTGTGCACCGCCGCCGTCAGTGTCAGCCAGTTTGCCGTGGCATACGGAGCTCCATCGCAGTCTTTAACACTGGTAGCATGCCGCGACAGCGTGGACGTGAACCGTATGTGCAGTTGACGGACTTTGAGCGAGGGCGTATAGTGGGCATGCGGGAGGCCGGGTGGACGTACCGCCGAATTGCTCAACACGTGGGGCGTGAGGTCTCCACAGTACATCGATGTTGTCGCCAGTGGTCGGCGGAAGGTGCACGTGCCCGTCGACCTGGGACCGGACCGCAGCGACGCACGGATGCACGCCAAGACCGTAGGATCCTACACAGTGCCGTAGGGGACCGCACCGCCACTTCCCAGCAAATTAGGGACACTGTTGCTCCTGGGGTATCGGCGAGGACCATTCGCAACAGTCTCCATGAAGCTGGGCTACGGTCCCGCACACCGTTAGGCCGTCTTCCGCTCACGCCCCAACATCGTGCAGCCCGCCTCCAGTGGTGTCGCGACAGGCGTGAATGGAGGGACGAATGGAGACGTGTCGTCTTCAGCGATGAGAGTCGCTTCTGCCTTGGTGCCAATGATGGGCGTATGCGTGTTTGTCGCCGTGCAGGTGAGCGCCACAATCAGGACTGCATACGACCGAGGCACACAGGGCCAACACCCGGCATCATGGTGTGGGGAGCGATCTCCTACACTGGCCGTACACCACTGGTGATCGTCGAGGGGACACTGAATAGTGCACGGTACATCCAAACCGTCATCGAACCCATCGTTCTACCATTCGTAGACCGGCAAGGGAACTTGCTGTTCCAACAGGACAATGCACGTCCGCATGTATCCCGTGCCACCCAACGTGCTCTAGAAGGTGTAAGTCAACTACCCTGGCCAGCAAGATCTCCGGATCTGTCCCCCATTGAGCATGTTTGGGACTGGATGAAGCGTCGTCTCACGCGGTCTGCACGTCCAGCACGAACGCTGGTCCAACTGAGGCGCCAGGTGGAAATGGCATGGCAAGCCGTTCCACAGGACTACATCCAGCATCTCTACGATCGTCTCCATGGGAGAATAGCAGCCTGCATTGCTGCGAAAGGTGGATATACACTGTACTAGTGCCGACATTGTGCATGCTCTGTTGCCTGTGTCTATGTGCCTGTGGTTCTGTCAGTGTGATCATGTGATGTATCTGACCCCAGGAATGTGTCAATAAAGTTTCCCCTTCCTGGGACAATGAATTCACGGTGTTCTTATTTCAATTTCCAGGAGTATATATATATATATATATATGTATATATATATATATATATATATATATATATATATATATATATATATTCACTGGTTTCTCGCCTTCAGCAAGTAAAAAACCAGTAACAGAACATTGTTCAACTAATGTGGACGTTTCAAGCGGACTCGCCATTTTGAAATGTATTTTTGAGGTTATAAACAAAACAATGTTCATACATCAGCTGATCAGGGCTCGTCCCAGTGATGCCAACTTAAAGCCATATGCGTACCAAACTCGCCCTACTAACAGGTTTTTCCCAAGATCAATTGGCTGTTTAATGTTCAATGACCCTCATATGAGTTTCAACTATCTACAATAATGGTGGAAGCTGAAGAAATACCAGAGAGCTTCGGCAATAGTGACAATTTCAAAATGGACAAATAAACTGAAAGACATGAATTGAATTTTGTATTAAGGAGGGCAATCAACTAGCGTAGTCCACGCAGCCGTGTCACCTACATTGCTTCAGTGGTGTAACGGCTAGCACATCTGCCTCGTAGGCAAGGCGATGTAGCTTCAAGTCCCAGTTGTAGCAAGATTTTTAATTCATTTCTTCAGCTTCCGTAAATATCGTAGGTAAAACTGAGACTCATATTTCTTAAGGAAAATCTGTTAGTATATAAGTGACCTTTCCAGCTGCCAGATGTGTGAGGATAGTAGCTCCAATGACAATATTTTGCATGGATTTAATCTGGGAACAGGTAGAACTATAAAGTTTAGGACGATTCAGATTCCATAGTAGTGTTAGAATCATAAGTTAAAAGCCATAAATACAACTTTCCTGTCTTCTGTTAAAATCAACTACGACAAATGAAACAAACAGCAGACTGTTGTGCATATACAGTTTCTTTAAAATTATACACAGAGAGAAAGAATCTATGTTGGAGAAACAATTTGTGTAACGGTTTAAATGTCCTGACATCACAGTTAAATTGACTGTGAGAAAGAAAACTAAACCACACACAGCCACAGCACAGCATTTTTTTGGCACAGGTTGTTTTAACGCAAAATCAGTATATTGTTGTTTAAAATAAGCACTTTTGAGAGTTTTGTAAACAATGTTTGCCTATTAAATCTTACATATATTCATATATTACATATATTTAAAAAATATATATTCCATGCTATCCATATTTCATTAGAGTATTGGGTGAAATTTTGAAGTAAATCAGAATGAACTTTTCGAGATTTTTGCTAACAATGCTCCCACTTTGTTTACTGCATATGTATTTATATACAATATCCATTTAAAAAATATGTAGTCCATTTCCGAGTATCGCATAGAAATTTGGAGTAGATTGGTCAAGAATTATTTGAAATTTTTCCTCGCAACAGTTCTTCATTTTATATATTATATAACCTATAACTGTCCGAAAGTTCATTATGAAAATTTAAAACAAACTGGCAAAGAACTTTGAGGAGTTCGTAGTGCTGTTAAAATTTCCCCTTTATATATTATATGAATATTTATATACCATATATATACAAAAATATGTATTCTTTGTTCGTTCAAACATTTAGTAGAATATTGTGCAAAAACTTGATGTAAATCAACCAAGAGGTTTTCGAGATTTTTGCTAACAATGTTTCATTTGAATATATTACGAATATTGTTAGCGAAAATCTCGAAAAGTTCTTGGTCGAGTTACTTCAAATTTTTGTAGTATATATATAGTGTAAAAATTTGAAGTAGATATATACATATATATGCGAGAATACAAAAAAGACCAGTCTCACTCTCTACAACTCGAAAGATACATACTGTAGCAACAAAAACCCCCGTACAACGAGAAAGTACTACAAATTTCCTATAAAAGACGTCTGTAATATTCAATTTCTTTATAATATGTGAGATGAAAACCGAAAATACTTTTTGTGCCCCACAACCAAACGAACCCTCCAACCTGTCTTTCATCACAGTATACTTTCGGTGTGTTATGCTTAAAGGAAATTGCTTTTAATGGACTGATGAGAAAGCATGTTTGATGAAAACATAAAGTTTATATTTACAACATATTAGGTACATGACACGGAAGAGAAAGATGAATTTGAAATCTATATGTATTGACATACATGTCTTATGAAATGAGTGTATGATGAGCCCAGGATTGTGCCATCACTTCGGGGTATGCTCACTATCTGAAAAGAAAGTAAGGCATTTACTTATAATATATGGATACAATATACCGTTAAGTTGTCCAGTGAGCTATAAGCGTGCGAAGAAATATCGGTATTGACATGATATGCACAGTTTCTTACTCGCTTCCCTTTGGCTGTTGGTGGCGCAAGCAGTTTCTTGGGCATTAGAAGGTCTACGTCAAGGGTCTTGGGCATTGCAAGGTCAAGCAAACCATCAAGGTCTGCGGAAGGTCCAGGCTGAACTGTGGGTTGGTACTGTTCTTAACTAGAAAAAACTGTAAAATAATAACTAATATTATCATGGAGAAAAACTGATCAGTGAAGACGCATAATGATACAAAATATGACGGGAATTAATATGTTCTGTCGCCTCATCTGTTTCAGACAGTGGTACTGCAAGGCGCTCGTCCAGGTCGTTTCCGTCTTCTATATCAAAACTGTCGTCGATGTTGGTGCACGACACTTCACAAACCGACATTGTTTCTTGCAGAAACGTCCTACTAGGCTACACCCTTACTGGTCTTGACAATCTATTCTGCATTTGCAAGGTATAATCTAGGGAAGCCTCTCAGGAGCTGGGGTTTCAATGTGGTAACGGGAGTGAACGCGTATTTTGTAAACTCCCACCCCCACTGCTGTGGATCCTGGTAGTCCAGTAGGTGTGGCATAACATACCGAAAGTATACTGCGATGAGGGACAGGTTGGAGGGGTCGTTTGTCTGTAGGGGGCGGTAGGTATTCCTCGTAATTTTAGGTTTTATTCTCCCCTCTTATGAAAAAACTGACTGTTACAGACATATCTTGCTGCAAATTTATTGTGTAACTAGTTTCGCGTGGTATAGGGGTTTTTGTTATGAAGTGTATATTTTTCGATTTGTAGGGGGTGAGACTGATCTTTTTGATATTTTCGCAGAAGGGCCAAAGAATCACTGGTTTTACACGTCTAGCGCCGATACCGTTCATAAGAAAATGAAACGTGACTACCGCATTTTGTAGAAAATTTTGTCTACTTTAACTTTGAAAAGAGTGGTCATCTTTTAAAAACGCATAGTTTTCAGGACTGAGCAAAAAACTGAAAAACGTGCGAATTTATTTATTTATTTTTATGGTTATCGCTGTGAAGGTGATCTCATACAAAGCATCAAACTCGAAAGTCCGATACAGCTCACCAAAAAACAAATGGGACCCCTTACAAAAAAGTTCCGGAATTTTGCTGCTGGTAAACAATCAGTTCACTGGGCTATTACTTAGTAGTACAGTGAAGTGACAAAAGTCGTGTGATTGCGATATGCACATATGCAGATGGCGGTAGTATCGGGTTGTTCGTTGTTGTTGTTGTTTTGGTCTTCAGTCCTGAGACTGGTTTGATGCAGCTCCCCATTCTCCTCTATCCTGTGCAAGCTTCTTCATCTCCCAGTACCTACTGCAGCCTACATACTTCTGAATCTGCTTAGTGTATTCATCTCTTGGTCTCTCTCTACGATTTTTACCCTCCACGCTGCCCTCCAGTACTAAATTGGTGATCCCTTGATGCCTCAGAACATGTCGCATCCATTGCCTCTTCTAATGCTCGCAGACAACCTTCAGTGTAGCAGTCTGAATGCAATAAAGAAATGTATTTCAGACCGTTGTGCCCTTCGAGTGTCCCATCGAGTCCCAAAATCCGCGGCTGCTGTAATTGATCCGTGACTGTATTCGGCACTGACCCGAGCCAACGACCTGCCATCACTGGACTTTTGTCTTTCTGCATTTGCTCCTAACCGCTCTGGAAGTACAGACTGACGTGTAACCCCTTTTATTCCTCTCCTCTAAGCTAGCAAACGACGTTAATAAACGATAACACGCAGAACAAACATTACACGATTCACAGAGAAATGCTGCAAACGACTACCCTCCCTTAGATAATCTTAGCGACTACAGCATCAAGTAAGGAAACCGGCAACAAGATGAAACACTAATAAGAAAATTTTGGCAAATTGTGAACAAGCGATCGGATATACGAGACAGGGTAAATGCTACGGAATAGTAGAAGATTTATTTATTTGTTTATTTATTTATTTATTTATTTAACCTGGCAAGATTAAGGCCATCAGGCCCTCTCTTACATCTAACCAGGCATTCTGCTTATTTTACATTCATATGTTTTAGTAGGCATGCTAAACTACATCTAGTACAAAAAGTTAAATAAACAATTTGAAAGGTACACCTGGAAAAATACATACATATAGAGTTTATATTCTTAGATCACAAGTACTGTTATAATTAGACATTATTGAACAGACAGATTTGAGATAGGAGTGCTGGCAGCAGGGAGTATGAGGGAGACTCATGGTGAAGGGAGGAGAAGAATAGAGAGACATGATGAAAACATAATTAAGGAAATATAAAGGAAAAGAAGATTGCGTGGCTAATAGAGATAGATGAAGAGGAAGGCATATCAGGAGCAAGATAGGAGACGCTAGCTTTGCTATTTGATAGATGAGGGGATTGCCCTTGTACATTAATTTTGTGGAGAACTTTATGAGGATGATAGTAGGAGATGCTTCAACTTCCTCTTAAAAGCAGCAGGAGATTGAATTTTGCGCAAGGTAAGGGGCAGTTTGTTCCAGAGGCGGACAGCGGCAACTGAGAAGGAGTTTGCAAAAGTTTTTGTTTTGTGAGTGGGCACAGTTAGGATACCAAATAAGAGTGACCTCGTGTTTCGATTATGATGACATGACAGGTTTTTAATCTCTGAAGCAAGGTACTGGGGTGCTTGCGCGACGAGGAGTCGGTGGAGTAGACATAGAGTGTGGTAGTCACGCAATTTGTCCAGCCGCAGCCACCCTAGCTCGGAGTATGAAGCACTAACATGATCGTATCGGCGAATGTTGCAGGTGTAACGCACACAGGCATTCATGGTTAGCTCTAGCCGTCTTTTGTTTTCACTACTCATGCCTTGTTGAATCACATCACAATAGTGGAGGTTCGGTAGAACGAGTGCTTGCACGAGCTGGCGTTTCAAGTCCTGTGGAAATATGTTCCGAAACTTTTTGAGAGCATAGAGACAAGCAGACGTCTTTCGGCACACCGCGACTGTATTCTCCGCCCAGTTGAGATGCTCATCCAAAGTTACACCCAAGTTCTTCACTGTTTTCTGATATGGTATTGGAGTACCGTCGAGCAGAATAGGAGGTAGCCGTTCGCGGAAATCTGAACTTATTAATTTCTGATGGGCTATTAAGATTACTTGCGTCTTTTTTGGCCGCGTAAAGATGAAGAGATTACCTCGAGGTGGGGAGAGATGGCAGGCAGCATAAAATCAGCGAACGACTGATGACTGGGAAACGAAGGAAACAGAAAAGAAACAAGGTGTAATCGTAATGGCGCGTTCTCGTCACGTAGCGCCGCTGCATTGGGAGCCTGGGAGGCGCGTCGCAGGACGGGCGGCCGGCGCGGCCTTCCGCAGGCGCCGGCTTTTCCGTCACATCGCAACCACACACACGCGCACACGCACACACACACACACACACACACACACATGGAGGCAGGAGGATATAATTCGCACCGCGCGACTCCAAGCCACAGTGCGTGGTCTGGGCGGCGACATGACGCGCGCTCTGCGACTCCCGCTGGTAAGTCACGGCTCGTGCCGGAACACTGACCACTGTCATTTGCAGAGCTCAGGCGCACTCGCGTTCTTACGCTAGAGATGGCCAAATACAGCCGATACCGGTATTTTAGTTTCGAATAACCAGTGCTTAACGGTATTTGTTTGGTCTCTGCTGTAACGGGAGTTTTTTTTATTTTCTTACAAACAACCAGGTACAAATCGATACATCAATTTGTCGTAGAAGCGGTCCCGAAATTTTCTATTTTCAGATTTTTTCCATTGCTTTGAAATATTGGGTTATTATACAAAATGGGAAAGAGTGATCAGTGCTGTTTTAATGTTGTTGTTGTTGTGGTCTACAGTCCAGAGACTGGTTTGATGCAGCCCTCCATGCTACTCCTTTCTGTCCAAGCTTCTTCATCTCCAAGTAACTACTGCAAACCTATCCTTCTGAATCTCCTTAGTGTATTCATCTCTTCGTCTCCCTCTACGATTTTTACCCTCCACGCTTCCCTCTAATACTAAATTGGTGCTCCCTTGATGCCTTAGAACATATCCTACCAACCGATCCCCTCTTCTGGTCAAGTTGTGCCACAAATTTCCTCCACGTTAGTTATGTGGTCTACCCATCTAATCTTCAGCATTATTCTTTAGCACCACATTTTGAAAGCTTCTATTCTCTTCTTGTCCAAACTATTTATCGTCCATGTTTCACTTCCATACATGGCTACACTCCTTACAAATACTTTCAGAAACGACTTCCTGACACTTAAATCCATACTCGATGTTAACAAATTTCTCTTCTTCAGAAATGCTTTCTTTGTCATTCACAGTCTACATTTTATATTATCTCTACTTCGACCATCATCAGTTATTTTTCTCCCCAAACAGTAAAACTTATCTACTACTTTAAACGTCTCATTTCCTAATCTAATTCACTTAGCATCATCTGACTTAATTCGACTGCATTCCATTATCCTCGTTTTTCTTTTGTTGATGTTCATCTTATAGCCTCCTTTCAAGACATTGTCCGTTCTGTTGAAGTGCTCTTCGAAGTCCTTTGCTGTCTCTGACAGAATTGCAATGTCATCGGCAAACCTAGTTTTTCGTCTCCATGGATTATAATTCCTATTCCAAATTTTTATTTTGTTTCCTTTACTGCTTGCTATTTTAATAACAACGCCGAAAGTTAGAAATGAACAACAAACACATCATGTAAGAATCGGTACCGCGCCACTGAGATAATAATGTACCTGTTGTCCTTTAGTACCCAAAAGCAGTGATCCTTTCCGTTTCTGGGAGCGGAGTAGGTGTACGCAATGCTTCCCATTTGTAGTCCAGAAATGTTTATCGCTGGTAGGAAGTTCCGTGCCTTCTGATAGATTGTTATCGCCTTCGAATGATATTGTTTCTGACGAAAGGTGTCGATTTAGAAATGAGCACGTTATAGAACAAGAATTTATGAACATATTGGACAATAAACACTGCTCATTGGAGTAATTCAGTACTGAAATTTTAACTATCGTCACGTAATTGTTTCTGGTAAACGACCTATTCTGTCTACGATCTAAATTGCTGATATGAATTTTTTTAAAAAGATCTTTTTTAGTTTTATCGTAAACATTGTATTCAAATTCATGTTAAAAAGTAAATAAATATATTTGACTACGAAACGGGATTTCCATTCGAAATAATTAAAGAAAAAGGAGATTTCAAATTCTACAAAAAAGCTTATAATTTGTCTGCCATTGCTAGGAAATAATAAAACAGAAAGGAATTTAAGTTAACAGTAATTCATTCATTGTCGATAATAAAAATTGAAAATTCTTGAGCAGCTGCCTGTTTCTACATTGTAATCCTTTATGTAGCTTCTAGCAAACGGACAACGTAAGACGAAACATTTCACACAGTACACGTATAAGGAAATCTCAGAAGTCCTACCCAGAAGGAACGCTGATACAACCAGTTTTCCGTATACCGGTGTTTTTCATCTCCAGTTCTTCAATCAAAACAATCGATACCAACCTAATTTCGGTTTGTATTGCTATTATTTTCACTAATAAATGCACGCATCGAACAAATGTTGGAAAGTTGTACGACTTCCTCAGTGTTTTACGTTACACGCTTCGAAGCACATAGAATCAAAATATCCGATAAAGTAGGTAAATAATATAAAATTCAGGACATATACTTTTCGCTGCTTTTCTCGAAAAGTCATCTGCAAACCTTATAAATCGTTTTTCTTGTCTGTTGATTTTGATGTCTTCGGTCTTTTGCTTAAATTTGGATGCAGCCTCTTCACTAAACTCGCTGAACAAGTACGTGCATAGTGCGCAGTTTCGTCTCATTCCCATTTTGATTTCCATTCTCGTCTCTCTCTGTGCATTGGTGTTTGTGCAGAACTCAGGCTGGGACAGTGACACAACTAAAAATGTAATACATGAGCAGACTCGACTTAAAGACCAATTATCTACAACTTACGTTGAAACGGTATAAGCCTCCTTTAAATTTCAAGTGAGTGTTGTTGGCAGTAAATTCCACTACATTTTCCGTGCGCCTTGACCGAGCGAGGTGGCGCAGTGGTTAGCACACTGGACTTGCATTTGGGAGGACGACGGTTCAATCCCGTCTCCGGCCATCCCGATTTAGGTTTTCCGTGATTTCCCTAAATCGTTTCAGGCAAATGCCGGGATGGTTCCTTTGAAAGGGCACGGCCGATTTCCTTCCCCATCCTTCCCTAACCCGAGCTTGCGCTCCGTCTCTAATGACCTCGTTGTCGAGGGGACGTTAAACACTAACCCCCCCCCCCCCCCGTGCGCCTTGAGGCGGTTCACAAGCATTTTTCAGTGACATAAACTAAAGATACCTTTTCTCGACGTGTAACTCTTCTCGCGGTGATTGGTATATTCCTCATCGTCTTAAAGAGCAGCTTTCAGTTAACCTTGTAAAAGACTATCTCTGAATCCACGAACGCAATGAACGTCTTCCAGTTAAGACAGTGTTCTTTATAGAATAGTTCTTACTGCTGCGAGAGCTTCTCTAGTTCCCTTTCTTGATCTGATGTGAAACTGATTCTGAGGAATGCAGTATTCTTTTTAATCTTGTTCTTAATTATTCTGAGCAATAGTTTCGACGTAGGTGAAAGCAAAGACAATGTGCTATAGCTGGAACTTACAGTGATATATCTTTTCTTCGATAACGTGACTAATCTGTCATCGTTATTGTTCGAGCATGAATGGCACAATGAGGGACTAATGGTGTGCTCAGAGTAGCTGTTTCGACGACCAGGCAGTCGTCTTCTTCAGTTATGTAGTTATGTGTCATAGCTGCACGGATTCCAACCGGGCTGTGATCTATTGTCTGTCTTGCGCGGCTAATTACGTGCAGATTTGCAGTCAGGGTGCGTGGGATAGCCACGAGAGTGCTGCCGATGTCATACGAAATCGCGCCTAGTCCAGGTGTAGATCCAGTATGTCCAGCACGCAGTTAGGTTGGGTACAGACCCTCAGTTGACCTACTCCTAATCTACGTGCGGCCACAGCTGGCTTTGAGACAGAACCAACTGTCATCAGAAAACAAAAAAAAAAAAAAACCTTCACACTGTCCTCCAATGATCTCCAGCTTGACACCATTGAAGCCGAAAATGGCGGCTGGTGAGGTCAGTTGAATGCACGCTACAGGGCGTCTGACTCTGAGCTGTCCTTTAAGTAACCGATTTGTACCAGTTCCTTGTGTCACCGTGGTGCCAAGTGCTGCTCAAACTGCTGCTGCAGATGCAGTACGATGCGCTGTAGCCATAAGCCGAACTCATTGGTCTTCCCTGTCGGTAGTGCCACGTGACCGTCCGGAGTCCGGTCTTCTTACGGCCGGTAGTCATATACAAGGTGTGGCTAGAAAAAAACCGGACTAGTACCGGTGAAACAATAAAACGAATGCAATAAGGCTGAAAGTCGCGTGGCCTGTCACGTGACTCTCGCTCCGCCTACTGCTCGAGTTTCATCTGCCTCCTGCACTCAGTCTGCCCGTGGCGTCTGTTTTAAGTAGTTGACGTTTTGCCTGTGCGTCGGAAAATGTTGAGTGTACAGAAAGAACAGCGTGTTAACATCAAATTTTGTTTCAAACTAGGAAAATCTGCAAGTGAAACGTTTGTAATGTTACAACAAGTGTACGGCGATGATTGTTTATCGCGAACACAAGTGTTTGAGTGGTTTAAACGATTTAAAGATGGCCGCGAAGACACCAGTGATGACACTCGCACTGGCAGACCATTGTCAGCAAAAACTGATGCAAACATTGAAAAAATCGGTAAACTTGTTCGACAAGATCGCCGTTTAACAATCAGAGCAGTGTCTGAGTTAACAGGAGTTGACAAGGAAAGTGTTAGGCAGATTCTTCATGAAAGTTTCAACATGAACAAAGTGTGTTCAAAAATGGTTCCAAAGTGTCTCACAATTGAACAGAAGGAACGCCGAAGAATGATTTGTTCTGACATCCTGGAAAACATTGAAAGTGATCCCACCTTCTTACAAAATGTTATTACTTGCGATGAATCGTGGTTTTTTACTTACGATCCCGAAACTAAACGCCAATCGATGCATTGGAAAACTCCTGGTTCTCCACGACAAAAAAAGCACGCATGTCAAAATCGAAATTCAAGGCAATGATGATTGTTTTTTTTGACATCAAAGGGATTGTGCACATTGATTGGGTACCAGAGGGACAAACAGTGAATCAGCATTACTACATTAGCGTCCTGGCTACCCTACGTGAGCGAGTACGGAGAAAACGGAACGATTTGTGGAGAAAAAAGTCACGGATCCTTCACCAAGACAATGCCCCAGCTCACAGTGCGTTGTCAGTGAAGACGTTTTTGGCAAAACACAACATTCCCATCTTAGATCATCCACCCTACTCACCTGATTTGGCCCCCAGTGACTTATTTCTTTTCCCTAAAGTCAAGTCAGCTTTGAAAGGAACTAGATTTGAGACTGTTGAAGCAGTAAAAGAAAAAGCGACGGAAGTAAAGTATGGACTTACCGAAAATGATCTGCAGCATTGCTATGAACATTCGTATGGAGCGGTGTAGAGACCG
This sequence comes from Schistocerca nitens, assembly GCF_023898315.1. Lineage (NCBI taxonomy): Eukaryota > Metazoa > Arthropoda > Insecta > Orthoptera > Acrididae > Schistocerca > Schistocerca nitens. The sequence continues at coordinate 484,855,039 of NC_064622.1, read as the reverse complement.
AGGAGGAGAGTACATTGAAGGAGATAACATGAAATGGTAAATAATTGTAAATAAATGTTTTTTCCAGCATCAGTCCGATTTTTTTCTAGCCGCACCTCGTACAGTGACTACATTCCTACCATGTCTTTCTGCAGTATCACAGAAGGAACAACCAGCCCCTCGTAGCGCTATTACACGACCTCTTTCAATCTCGGCGATGACGAGATTGATTGGCGCTCAACTGCGCGGTCATCAAAGCCCGTACAATGTCACAAACTTTACGCAGTCCAGTTTTAGCCACATTCACGAATGACGATGCTGATGATACGATGGTGACAACACAAACACCCAGTCCTCGAGAAGAGAAAATCCCCGACCCGGCCGGGAATCGAACCCGGGACCCCGTGATTCAGAGTCAGCAACACTAGCCTCCAGACCGCGAGCTGCGGGCTCAAATTAGGTGAAGTGTTGATAATGGCGTCTTTGTCGCCTTAAAGGCATTCTTGACTGACATCAACTCACCACGTTCAAAGGTAACTCAGGCTCACGGCCGCTACAGCGTGTATCTAAATCAAGTCTGACTTGCACCCTTATAGTGGCGCTACTAGAGCCACTCTTACATGAGTGGCTCGAAATTTTTACAGACTTCATCTTTCGGAAATAGGACACTCCCTGTCAACTTCCGTTTATGTCGCACAACTCCCTCTTGATGTTTTCTTTCCTTGGCTAGCTCTGAGCACTATGGGACTTAACATCTGAGGTCATCAGTCACCTAGAACTTAAAACTACTTAAACCTAACTAACCTAAGGACATCACACACAACCATGCCCGAGGCAGGATTCGAACCTGCGACCGAGGCAGCAGCGCGAGCTAGTTTATCGCCTTACCGGTTAACGCATATGCGATCGGTGAAAACGATGAACAGCAGTCAGACGGTATAATTCCATTTAGTACAATTTGTAAGAATATCGAGGACTCGGTATTACACAAATTTACTATATCGGTAGCGAACGACATTTTCCTAAAAGCTTCCCGAAGACATCAATCAGGGTGCGACACTAAAGTTTTCAGTGCCTATGCTTCACTGAAGAACACAAAACAGTTTCACAGATTTTGACGGTGCATACGGAAGTAAGACCACTTCAGGACAGAAAAAGCGACTGGCTAATGACATTTGAAACAACTAATAGAAATGTCGAAAGTTTAAAGCCGGCCTTAGTGGCCATGCGGTTCTAGGCGCTACAGTCTGGAACCGCGCGACCGCTACGGTCGCAGGTTCGAATCCTGCCTCGGGCATGGATGTGTGTGGTGTCCTTAGGTTAGTTAGGTTTAAGTAGTTCTAAGTTCTAGGGGACTGATGACCTCAGAAGTTAAGTCCCACAGTGCTCAGAGCAATTTGAACCATTTTTGATATGGATGAAGGTTTCAGTTTAAACAAAGCTCAATTTATTAACGTCTTGCCAGCTCGGAAACGCTGACAAGGGGAGTACCTGCCCACGAAAGCTCACGTAAATGTGCTCAGAATATAAATCGCTCATCCCGAAAACGACATTATGACGCATTCGCGTGCAAAATTGATCCAGTTGATTAATCCCCTATTCAGTGTCTAACAGAAGATATTAAGTAATGCGAAGAAGGAAAATTTTGATATAATAGGACCAAAACACACAAACTACAATGTCGTGACGTATTGCTATATTTCCCTCTGCTTAAAATAATTAATCCATTTGAACAACAAATTTTTCCACGTATGTATATCACCTACACAAATCTTTTCCCGAAATTTCATTATTCTACATTAATTAATATTTTGGTGTTGTGATTTTTGTCGTCAGTGTGTGTTTACATAACGATCACTATTCTCCAATTATTGCCGGCCGCGGTGGCCGGCGGTTCTGGCGCTGCAGTCCGGAACCGCGGGACTGCTACGGTCACAGGTTCGAATCCTGCCTCGGGCATGGCTGTGTGTGATGTCCTTAGGTTAGTTAGGTTTAAGTAGTTCTAAGTTCTAGGGGACTTATGACCTAAGATGTTGAGTCCCATAGTGCTCAGAGCCATATGAACCATATGAACCAATTATTAAAATTACAATTTGTAGTAGGATTTTCTATTTTTTGACACTTCATTTTCATAGCTAGCAGCAGCTGTTCGTCAAATATTTCAGGTTTCCCTCAAACCACTAAGTTTTTTGTAAGTATCCTAATCACTCTCAAGCAATTTTTTTTTCATACATAGACATCACGCTGGTCAGTTCGATACCCCATTTGTGCAGTTCCCACTGTCCTTTTGGCCATCGAAAATCAGACACAAATCCATTGTGTTTTTTATTTTTATTTAGAAAACGTAATTCAGTATTCATTAACTAACATTTCAGTTTGATAGTAAATGTAGAATGCATGTGAAAGTAAAGCTGACTCCAGCGAGATTCGAGCAAACAACGAAACTACGAAAGCCTCTGTTTAAAGTTCTGAAACTTTTTGTACCTAACAGCTTTCAGGAAGCAACAAAGTCAGTTATTTTCATTTTGAAATGTACGGCGTACTGCTTTAGGAAATTGATGTCCAGTCACTGACCTTAAAAAAGGCTATAAATATGTAGAAAATCGAAGAGGGTCCGACATTTCCTGAGAGCTCTGGCCCACGGCTGCAGGCGGCTATAGCAGCACAACGACTACGCCGAGCCCATCCTTTGTGTACTTACCTCGAGTGCCTCACATAATATGGACGACACAAATATTACTTTAAAGGCCGATGGTGTTGAAACAAGCTGTTCAGCAAAGAGTATTTTGCTGCGTGGCTCTTATATACACATCAAAAAAGTTTTGCATCATCCCGGTCCCCAGAACTCCTGAAGATAGACATTGACTGTGGATATTGTATCACAGACACAGTCCCTTTGACTGTCCAAAGATCGACACGAAAGTTTTCTGGGTACGGTACCGCGTCATAATGCATAAAAAATACTGCTGCTGGAGAAAAAACCAACGTTTCGGCCACGGCTTCAGCGGCCTTCTTCTTCAAAGATGTTGACAACCATGCAGGAGCAGCGCCTATTAGACGGAGGGCTCCGACAGCCGATCAGTTCCAGTCATTCCACCAGGAACGACGCGGCTCGTGTTGTCCGTAGTTCAACCATGCCTAGACGGTCAATACTGCGGTTCGATCGCGTCCGCATTATTACTTTGTACCAGGCTCTCAACAAGGGAAGTGTCCAGACGTCTCGGAGTGAACCAAAGCGATGTTGTTCGGACATGGAGGAGATACAGAGAGACAGGAACTGTCGACGACATGCCTCGCTCAGGCCGCTGAAGAGCTACTACTGCAGTGGATGGCTGCTACCTACGGATTATGGCTCGGAGGAACCATGACAGCAACGCCACCATGTTGAATAATGCTTTTCATGCAGCCAGAGGACGTCGTGCTACGACTCAAACTGTGCACAATAAGCTGCATGATGCGCAACTTCACTCCCGACCTCCATGACGAGGTCCGTCTTTGCAACCACGACACCATGCAGTGCGGTACAGATGGGTCCAACAACATGCCGAATGGACCGCTCAGGACTGGTATCACCTTCTCTTCAGCGATGAGTGTCGCATATGCCTTCAACCAGACAATCGTCGGAGACGTGTTCGGAGGCAACCAGGTCCGTCTGAACGCCTTAGACACACTTTCCAGCGAGTGCATCGCTGTTTGGTAGAATAGCTTTATACGTATAAATGAAAAGTACAAAATTGCCTACGATCTATAGTACTAATTCATTTCGTTAACCGGTTTTCGATTTGGAACGCCAGCAGCGAAAAGTGTGATGATGGCTTTGTAAGTTGAATAGCGATTAATGCATTAAATTAGTTCCATAGAACAGGCACATGAGATGTTTATCGTTTTAAGATTCAATCAGGTAAAAGCGTATCAAATAGAGTATAAAATACTGCATTTACAGTCATTTCTGTGTATACTTCTCACACGTACCTAAATGATCTTTTCTTGCCGGCCGCGGTGGTCTAGCGGTTCTAGGCGCTCAGTCCGGAACCGCGCGACTGCTACGGTCGCAGGTTCGAATCCTGCCTCGGGCATGGATGTGTGTGATGTCCTTAGGTTAGTTAGGTTTAAGTAGTTCTAAGTTCTGGGGGACTGATGACCACAGATGTTAAGTCCCATAGTGCTCAGAGCCATTTTTTTTTTTTTTGATCTTTTCTTGAAAAATGGTTCTGAGCACTATGAGACTTAACTTCTAAAGTCATCAGTTCCCTAGAACTTAGAACTACTTAAACCTAACTATCCTAAGGACATCAGACACATACATGCCCGAGGCAGGATTCGAACCTGCGACCGTAGCGGTCGCGCGGTTCCAGACTGTAGCGCCTAGAACCGCTCGGCCACCCGGCCGGCGATCTTTTCTTCCATGAATTTTGTTCTGGAATATGTAAGATCTGCTACACGTTCCACACATGTCTGGGAGTCAACGTACAAGTTTGGTAATAAGAACTGCGTTTTGAGAAGACACGTTTGTAAAATAGACGAGTGTCCAGTAAAGGACTACCAAATTTTAAAATTAAATACACTGACGGAAAAAAGTTGCAAAAACCAAAAAAATGAAGAGTGATGAAATTTCGGAGATACTTTTGTCTAGGTAACAATTCAGGTCATTAACATTGCAAGACCATAGGTTAATTTAACCGCGAGATAAGCGGTTGCAAGTGTAAAATGCTGGTACATTAATAACCAAGATAACAGCCAGAATGTTGAATGCAAGCATGCAAAAGTACCTGCATTATTTTCTACAAGAGCCGACTCTCAGTTTGTGAGGTGGAGTTCCATGCTCGTTCCAGTCGGTCGGTCAGTAGAGGAACGGTTAACGCTGGTTGTAGATGACGCTAGAGTTATGCCGCGGTGATACCCCATATGTGCTCGATTGGAGCAGATTTGGTGATATTGCATGCCAAGGCAATATGTGGACACTTCGTAGAGCTTGTATGGTTACAACAACTGTATGTGGGCGAGCGTTATTCTGATGGATACCAGATTTTACGTGGAATGTTGTTCATGAATAGTAGCGTAGCAGCTCGAGTCACCAGATCGACGTACAAATTTGCAGTCTGGGTGCGTGGGATAATCACGAGAGCGCTCGTGGTGCCACACGAATTCGCAGCCCAGATCATAACTGCAGGTGTGGGACCAGTGTGTTTAGCATGCGGACTGGTTGGGCACTAGACCTCAACTGGCCTACTTCTGATCAATATGAGGCACCGAGGCAGAACCAGCCTTCGTCGGAAAACACAACAGATCTCTACCTCGTCCTCCAGTGAGCTCTCGCTTCACACCACCGAAATCGCAAATGGCGGTAGTTTGCTGTCAATGGAGCGCACGCTACAGGGCCTCTGGCTCGGACCTTTTGGATTTGTAACAGTTCGTTATGTCATTATGGTGCCAACTGCTGCTCATGTTGCTGCTGCAGACGCAGGACGATGCGTTGGAACCTTAAGCCAAACTCGATGGCCTTCCCCTTCGATAGTGCCACGTGGCCATCTGTCTCTCTGCGGTCGTACATTCTCGTGGCCACCGCTGCCGGAAATCGTGTACAGTGACTACATTCCTGCCAAGGCTTTCTGCTGTATAGCACAAGGAACATCATGCTTCTCGTATCCCAATTACACGACCTCGTTCAAACTCAGTGAAGTGTTGATAACGGCATCTCCGTCGCCTCATCTCCGTTGCCTCACAGACATTCTTGACTAACATCAGCTCACCGCGATCAAGCTCAAAAGTAACTCACGACCTTTAAAGCGTGTATTTCAATCAAATCTGATTTTCATCACAATATTTTCAAAATGTCCAGGGATCGATGGCCTCAGCAGTTTGGTGCCTTAGGAATTCACACATATTTGAACATTCAAAATGTCCACCACGCCTGAATGGAAATGGATTTAGTTTTCACGCAGACCGACAGTCCAAGTGGTGAGACAGTTCCGGAGAGACAGCGATGTGATCCGCGAAAAGTAGTCACAAGGAGGCAGACCAGGTTAGTATAAAGGCCAATCCATGCCTGCCCCACTAAATATGGATTAATCCAACGCAATTATTTTATACCCAAAGTATTCATCAAAAAATCAAAACACTCGTTCAGTGCGAATTGAGCGGGCCCCATCTTACATGAACCACTCAGTGTCTGGTTGATCCTCGACTCCTGCTGGCGACAATTTCTTCCAAAATTGCAACGCAACGTTCCTGGTTATCGATCTTTGCAAGAAAAGGGGGGAGGCCGATTATGCCTCTGCTGCACACCACAATCTGTGCAGTCGTTTCATTTCCCTCCAAGGGGTATGCGGAGCCAGCACCAATTCTTCCATTTATATCTACATAAATATTCTGCGCTTTACGCTTAGGTGCCTCTCAGAGGATTCATTGAACTATCTTCATACTATTTCTCTACCGGTTCTTTCTCAAAAAACGTGCGGGAAAAACGAACACTTAAGTCTTTCCGTGCGAACTCTAATTTCTCTCATTTTATTATGATGATCATTTCCCCTTACGTAGCTGGGCGTCAGCAAAATATTTTCGTATTCGGAGGAGAAAGTTAGTGATTGAAATTTTGTGAAAATATCTCGCCGCAACGGAAAACGCAATTCGCGTATTATATTCGTGACTCTCTTCCTCCTGTTTCGCTATAGCTCAAAACGAGCTGCCCTTCATCGAACGTTTTCGATATCCTCCATCAATCTTATCTCATACGGCTCCCATACCGCGCAGCAGCACTCCATGAGAGGACGGACATGTGTAGTCAATCTCTTTAAAAGATATGTTAGATGAATTGACAGCCTTTAGATTTGTGAGATTCATCGTGCAGCAGAAATTTAGCGGATTTATTTTAGTGCTCATGTGGATAACTTCACACTGATTGTTATTGCGAGTTAGTTTCCACTTTTCACACAATACAGACATCGTGTCTAAATCATTTTGTAATTGGCTTCGACCTTCCGATGACTTCACCAGACGGTAAATAACAGCATCATCTGCAAACAATATAAGAGGACCATATTGTCTCCTAAATCGTTGTTTGGATCAGGAACAGCAGCGGGCCTAAAACACTTCCTTGGGGAACCCGAGGAGTCGCTTTTGTTTTACTCGTTGATCTTCCATCAGTTACTACGAGCTGCAACCTTTCTGATACGAACTCGAGTATCCAGTCCCTCAACTGAGACGATAGTCAACAGTGTCATTATAAGTCGCTTGTGAGGAACGGCCTCAAACATGGAATAAATTTGAGATCTCCTTTTGATAGTACTCATCATTTCGTGTGAATAAAGACCTGTTTGTCTTTTACAATAACGATATTTTGTGAACCCAGCTGATTATGTATCAGTGGATCGCTCTCTTCCACATAATTCACAATGTTTGAACTCAGTATATGTTCCAATACCTACTGCAAATCGACGTCAGTGATATGGATCGGTAACACAGTGGGTTGCTTCTCTTCCCTTTCTTGAGTATTAGTGTGACCCGTGAAACTAACCAGTGTGCAGGTACGGGTCTTTCATTGTCTGAAAGGAAACTAATTGGTATACACTCTGGACCGGAAGACTTGCGTTTACTAACAATTTAAGCTGTTTCTCTACTCCGAGGACATATACTTCGAAATTACTCATGTTGGCAGCTGTTCTAGATTCGAATTCTGGGACACTTACATCACATTCTTTGATGAAACAATTTCGAAAATCCGCGTTTAGTAAGTCCGCTTTAGTGACGCTGACATCGGTAAGATTACTGTTGCTATCATGCAGTGAAAATATGGATTGCGTCCTGCTGCTGGTGTACTTTACATACGGCCACAATCTCTTTCGGTTTTTTGCCAGATTTCGAGACAGAGTTTCGTTGTGGAAACTACTGAAAGATGTCGCATTAACAATCATTCTGAAAATCTGGTTTGCAGCGTCAGTTGTTTGTCTCACAACTAGTACGACTGTGACCTGAATGGAAACATGTATAGGCTATTTCTCAGTATTGCATGCTTGCTGGGAATCTTCAAACTAGCTTCTGTCGCATTTCTTCGGACGTATTTCCTTTGAATGCCGATGAATAATTTCAGAAAGCGCAGCGAAATTTTCAGGAGTAACTTCAGTTGGAATTTATTGTGCGTGAGTGCATATAATATGGCTGTGTTTCAGATGTAAATGCTGTGTGGCCTCGTACCCAAGTAGAAATTAAAAAGGATGTTAACATAAAACGATAAAAAAATATGGGTCTCTGGTTCTACAGTGCGAATTAAGCATTCCGAGAAAGAACATGGGAATGATGTGCAGTAAATATTTTTGGAAAAGAACATATTTCCTGCCTAGGATACATTATTCAGACCCAACTACAGTTTGTAATAAGGGAATTTCAAATTCACTGGTAATTTATGAAACACATACCGCCAAATTAATTGTTCGTATTGCTTAATACGATCATATTTGATATTGTCCCAGTTTTTTGAATACCCCAAACAACTTTTTTGTCTAGAAGCAAAATTAAAAAAAAATGTATCAAACAAAGTATGTTTTTGTTATTAGGACGACATTATCCAGCATGATTACCTTTCTTGTACCGTTATTCGTTACGAAGATATGAAGATATTTATGTCCTTTTTAACCCTAGAACACTAAAAAGGTGGCGAAGGAATGTTACATTTTCGCTAAACCACCGTAAATTTTACTATTCCATATTTTATTCAAAGGAAGCCGTAAGTTATACTTTCTGCACTACTTAAATACAGTTATAAGTCTCTAGTGGTATATTGTTGTGTTGGCAGAAGAGCCAACACCGTGTTACTAGTGGAGGCCGAAATGCACGCGTTTTAGCTCACGGAGGCTGGCGTGAGGAGGGAAGAACTATACTGACGTGAGGTCTGGAACATGACAAGGAATTAGAAATCAGAAAGCGGACGTAATTACTTTGATACTTAACTTTAATCCATTAATGATGAACGTCGCTCTTGACGGTACATGATTCACAATATTATCTGTTCTCAAAACATTCGTAGTAACTGAATATGGCGCCTTGCTAGGTCGTAGCAAATGACGTAGCTGAAGGCTATGCTAAACTGTCGTCTCTGCAAATGAGAGCGTATGTAGTCAGTGAACCATATCTAGCAAAGTCGGCTGTACAACTGGGGCGAGTGCTAGGAAGTCTCTCTAGACCTGCCGTGTGGCGGCGCTCGGTCTGCAATCACTGATAGTGGCGACACGCGGGTCCGACGTATACTAACGGACCGGGGCCGATTTCAAGGCTACCACCTAGCAAGTGTGGTGTCTGGCGGTGACACCACATATATCATATACAAAATGAGTAAAAAAAACCTATACTGAAAATAATTCAAATTCCAAAGATAACAGCTGCTGACAGGTGTGGAAGCTACCGAACAATCAGTTCAATAAGTCATAGTTGTAAAATACTAACACGAATTCCTTACAAAACAATGGAAAAACTGGCAGAAGGAGACCTCAGGGAAGATCAGTTTGATTCCGAAGAAAAGTAGGAGCATGCGAGGCAGTACTGACCCTACGACCTATCTTAGAAGATAAGTTACGGAAAGTAAAAGCTACATTTATAGTATTTGTAGACTCAGAAAAAGCTTTTGACCATATTGACTGGAATACTCTTTGAAATTCTGAAGGTAGCGAGGCTAAATTACAAAGAGCGAACGGCTATCTATAGCTTGTACAGAAACCAGGCGGCAGTTATAAGAATCGAGGAGCACAAAAGGGAAGCAGTGGTTGAGAAGGACATGAGACAGGGTTGTAGCCTATCTCCGATGTTATTCAATCTTTACACGCAGCAAGCAGTAAAAGAAACCAATGAAAAATTTGAAGTAGGAATTAAAGTTCAGGAAGAATAAATAAATACTTTGATGTTTGCCGATGATACTGTAATTCTGTCAGAGACAGCACAGGACTTGGAAGAACAGTTGCACTGAATGGACAGTGCCTTGAAAGGAAGATATAAGATGAACATAATCAAAACCAAAACAATAATAATAGAATGTATTCGAAATCAGTCAGGTGATGTTGAGGGAATTAGATTAGGAAACAAGACGTTTAAATTAGTAGATCAGTGCTGCTCTTTGGGGCAGTAAAATAACAGATAATGGTCGAAATGGAGAGGATACAAAGTGCAGAGCGGGAATTGCAAGAAAAGCATTTCTGGAGAAGAGAAATTTGTTAATATATAGATTTAAGGATCAGGAAGTCTTTTCTGAAAGTATTTGTATGGAGTATAGCCATGTATGGCTGTGAAATATGGACGATAAAGAGTTTGGACAAGAAGAGAATATACGTTTTTGACTTGTAGTGCTACAGAAGGATGCTATAGATGGGTGGATCACGTTCTAACGAGGAGGTACTGAATAGAACTGGGGAGAAGAAAAATTTATGGCACAACCTGACTAGAAGAAGGGATCGGTTGATGAGACACATTCTGAGACATCAAGGGATCACAGATTTAGCGTTGACGGAAATGTTCGAGTAAAAATTGTGGAGGGAGATCAAGAGATGAATACAGTAAGCAGATTCAGAAGGACCTAGGTTGCAGCAGTTGTTCTATGACGAAGAGGCTTGCAGAGAATAGGGCTGAATGGAGAGCTGCCTCATACCAGTCTTTGGACTGAAGACCACAACGACAACAACAGCAACTGACAGTACCAGAATGGGGAGAACTACGAACTGGTACGAACTGCAATCATAAATTTTGGCAGGGTTTAGTAATCTAGGATTAAATAGTGCACTATACTTTTTTCATTTGGTAATCCACTTTCTTCCCAGAACACCTGTTAGAAAACATATCACAGTGTGCCATTCACGTAAACATGATCTTAAAAACGTAACACCAAACTGGTTTTGACTCTCCTGCACTAGGATCCAGTGCAGGTGAGTGGGGTAACGTAGCTCGTTCACTTGCTGGAGTTGACGGTAGGAGAACTGCACACCAGTCAGTCAGGCAGCATTCTTCACTACAAAAGAAAAGTAATGATGATGCAATTTTTGACCAAAGACTGCTTTTACTGTACGTCACATACCGTTTAAAAGTATTACTATACTTTAGTACATAGCTCCTCTTGTAAATAAGAAAACACTATTGCAGTTACTGTTCTACTAACTTACGTTCTCCATAGATGAGTAACATTTCTACGAAGTCTCCTGTGGTGAACATTGAACTCACACAAACCTTCAACTGAAGGCGGTTGCCAGAATGACCGGTGTACATTTCCGTTGGGATTTCATTTGTTTATCGCCAACTCCAGCAAGTGTACAAGAGGGACATTTCATAAATAACACACGGTTTGGTATGACTGTGGATTGTTTGATGCAACAACAATGAAAACTAAGTTATATGTAGGTGGGGAGCTTGAGGAAGAAGCACGTTGTTTTGGTTTTTCGCTGTGTACGTTAACGTAAAATTGGTGACAGGTAAAAATGGAGTCTGAAAGGTCCCGGGTACTGTGACTGTAGAACACCTGAGGTCGTACATCAAGCTCGAAACATGACGCGACAAAAACCCGCCAGAAAGCCACAGTGCGTTAAGTGATGTTTGTGGTGAGTTTACAGGCGACAGTAGCACAGATTCACGTTGAGTTAATCGTTTCCGCGGTGGACGTATGGGCATAGAAAATAATCCAAGACACGGAAGGCCATAAACGTCAACAGAGAAACGTAGTGTGAAACTTGTGGCAGGTGAGTTTGAAGAACATAGCAGTGCAACTTGTGAGGAACTCTACGAAGCCACAGGAATTCCGCAACATAAGCATTCCGTATTCCGACACATGATTTAAGGAAGAGATGGGAACCAAACTATTTGACTGCTGAAGGGAAGTAGAAATGCCTGGACATCGCAACCTTGCTCAAACACGATTTGACCGTCAAGGTCAAGGATTGTTTATATGGAACTGGGGACCTAGAAACGACGGAAAGGCTTCGTTCCCGCCGCAGCCCTCAGTGGTTCACAACCCCACAACAGGCTACAGCAGTCCACTCACCCCACCGCCGCTCCACACCGAACCCAGGGTTATTGTGCGGTTTGGCCCCCAGTGGACAATCCCCTCACCCCCCCCCCCCCCCTTCCCCGCTCCTCGCTCCTTCCTGGGAACGTCTCACATCAGACGAGGAACCGCAATGTTTGCGTGGGTGAGTAATGATGGTGTTCGCGTACGTGGAGAAAGTGTTTGCACAGCAATCGCCGACATAATGTAATTGAGGCGGAATAATGGAAACCAGCCCGCATTCGCCGATGCAGATGGAAAACCGCCTTAGAAACCATCCACAGTCTGACCGGCACACCGGACCTCGACACTAATCCGCTGGACGTATTCGTGCTAGGGACCGGCACGCCTTCCCGCCCGGAAAGCAGTGCGCTAGACCGCACTGCTAACCGGGCCAAGGATTCTTCTGTCGAATTGTCGCTACTGATGAGACTTTGATTAGAAAGTTTGATCTGGAGTTCAAATCACAGTCCAATGAGTGAAGAGCTTTAGATCTCCACGTCCAAAATAATTTCACCGCGTTCAGTCAAAGCTTATGATCAGTAAGGAATCATCATGACAGATTCCCATGTGGAACAAGTGCCACAGCAGTGAAGTATCGTAACTTCATGCAAAAACCTGCGCAAAAAAGATGCACGGAACCCGGCCCCAGTTGCTCGAGCTTGAGCCACTCATTGTCCACGACAATGCTCGCCTGCACATCGGCGGTGTTGTAGCCCAAAAACTGTACGAATACGGATGAAAAGTGTTGCCGCATTCTCACTGGGCCCGGACATAACTCTATCAGACTTCGACTCGTTCCCGAAGATGAAAAAACCTATGCGTGGACGTCGTTATCTTTCTGCGGAAGAGTCTTCCATCGTTACCCGAACCGTATTGAAGGCCTGTAAAGAGTTATTAAATAAATAAACGCGTAAATAAAAGAAAATAGCTTACATTACTAACGAAATGTCCCTCATACATTACCCTTGGTATTTATATTGCGTGCGAGTACAGGAGTGTCAGAGTCTATGCTGTGTTACGTTTTTTATATCGACATTTTTATGTTTTTGAATATGTCTTCCGGGGCAGAAGTAGATTACCGAATAAAAAATATAAGCTACTATTTAAAATAGACGTAGTGCTGATCATATTTTGATAAGAGACAAGACTACAAGAAAGGAAATCACGCTGGTTAATGACCCGACACCCTGGTAGCCGATAACGTTTTTTGGAACATTTTTCACTTATATTGTGTTCAAAAAAGTTATTTGTGGTCGTCAGGCTAAATGGGGAGCCCTGTTTATGGGCAATATATGACGTAAAAGTAACAACCGGGAACACCTCAAGTTGCTGTCGTGCGTAACGGACGCCGCAAAGCCTTCTTGAAGGTCTTCTAAGAACGAGACGCATCACGCTTACGTCTCAAGGGAAAAAAAAATCCTATCAAGGAGGAAATGGCAAGCCGGTCACGACCGAACCTATTCACCTTGGCAGTCCTTCCACGCGGGTGTCGCATCACGTCCGGTATTGTGTCACTGTAGTCGCGTGCTACAGCGGCCACATTCTGAGCAAACCTCTTCAAGCCCACGCAGACGTTTATGTCTTATTACCTCACACAGAATTTAGCAAAGCCACGGTTGCCACCGAAACGCGAGGCAGCCTGTAATTGTTATTGATGTCTTCAGTCCAAAGACTGGTTTGATACAGGTCTCAATGCTAATCGTATATTTCTTTCTTTCTTTGGGCCTTGTCCCGCGCCAACGCGGGGTCGGCCGTGTTATTGCGGATTTGGCAGTGTTAGTTGCAGAGGGTGGCCGGATGCCCTCCTGCCGCCACCCCGAACCCCATTGGACGGAAATAGAGTACCCCAGCTGTCTACGTCTAGTGTAATCCATGAAATAGTGCGAAGGTGTTCAAATGTCTGTGAGTCGTGTAGCTGAAGCGGAACGTGGGGACCAGCCCGGTATTCACCTAGCGGGATGTGGAAAACCGCCTAAAAACCACATCCAGACTGCCCAGCATACCAGCCCTCGTCGTTAATCCGCCGGGAGGATTCGATCCGGGGCCGGCCCGCCTGCCCAAGTCCAGGAACCAGCGCATTAGCACTCTCGGCTACCCTGGGGGTCAACGCTAATCGAATATGTGCAAGACTATTCATCTCTCCAAAACTACTGCAACATACACTGTGGTGGGATAGCGATATGCACATATACAGATGTCGATAGTATCGTGTAGAGAAGGTACACAAGGGCCTCGGGTGATTGATGTGAAAAGGTTTCTGACGTTACTATGTCCTCACGATGGGAATTTACAGACTTTTGAATGCGAAATGGTAGTTGGAGCTAGACGCATGGGGCTTTCCATTTCGGAAATCGTTAGTAACCCAACATTCCGAGATCCATAGTGTGAAGAGTGTGCTGCGAATGACAAAGTTCAGGCATTAACTCTCACCACGGACAACGCAGTGAAAAATAGGTGTCACACAGGCATGTGCATCACCGATGACTGGTTTTGGAATTCCAGCCCGGCTTACAATTCACTGCTTATGGAGCTCCCATCCTGTTGCTTTGGTGCTGACAGATCTTGTGAGTGCGACATTGAGTTCTGCAGTGACTTTTGCAGTTGTTGCCGTCTTATTTTCTGTTAGAATCCTCTTCAATGACCGTCCGTCACGATCACTCGACTCATACTGTCGTCTGCGTTGTAACTTAGCGGGTCACGGTTTTCCGCTTTCCCTGTATGCGGTATAAATCCCTTGAAACACCAAACACTTCGACTACCTTCGTTTTAAAGTACCCACCTTAGGAGCAGCAACAAATTGCCCACATTCGAATCCACTTACCTCTGACATAATGCGCACTCAACTACACAGAACACTGTTCTGCCTACGAGTGAGACTTGTAATGTCCCGAGGACACTGCACAGGGAAGTCTGTGGTCACATACAACGGCGCAACCTGCAGGTTTGGCTGGCAACGACATTCATGTTTAAGCGTGCATTTCTCGCGGTGTTTGTCCAACACCTGTAACTTGAAGCAAATTCCATCACGGTTCCTGTAGAGAAGGACGTGAGGCATCGTAGCCTAAACGTACCCAGTTCGACCATGCGCTTCGTCTCTATCGACTTCTTCATTAACGGGATGTTAAACTCCACTATTTTTGCGATAATGATGGAAGCAGAAGAAAGGAATTAAAATTTGTGCCACGGCCGGGACTCGAACCCAGATCTGTCGCAAATAAAGATGAAACTTAAATATCTCAGGTAAAACTTTAATTATAACATGTTAGATCACATACGGTACGTGACTTCCCATTACGTCCGACTCTGGGGGTGCTATTCCAATGCCGGAGAGCCCTGGCAATAGTGACAATGTAGGGAGAAAATAAGCTGAAGATATGAACTGAAATGTTAGGGTAGTTCGTGCAGCACTGTTGACCATAGTGCTGTGGTGGTGTAATGGTTGGCATTTCTGCCTCGTAAGCACGAAACCCGGGTTCGAGTCGCGGCCGTGGCACAAATCCTAATTCCTTTTTTCTGCTTCCATCATTATCGCAGATAAAGATGAGACTTAAATGTCTCAGGGAAAACTTTAATTATAAGATCTATACTTTCTTCTTCAGTAGCACCACATTTAAAATGCTTCCAGTTTCTTCTTTTGGGGTTTTGCGATAAATTACGTTCCAGTTCGTTGAAGAAAGCTTTCCACGCTTGTCTCAAGTTACATCTGACATGTTACTCGCTTCCGTTGTGTCGTTTGACTCCTAGTTTGAGAGTACTTTCACGTATGCCACTACTGTGTCCCCAGTTTTCACGTTAGGCAAGTCCTTATTTCCTTACCTACTACGCTCCAAAATCCACACCTTCGCTTAGTTTACCCTTAAGTTCAAAAATGGCTCTGAGCACTATGGGACTTAACATCTGAGGTCATCAGTCCCTAGAACTTAGAACTACTTAAACCTAACTAAGGACATCACACACATCCATGCCCGAGGCAGGATTCGAACCTGCGACCGTAGCGGTCGCACTGTTTCAGACTGAAGCGCCTAGAACCGCTCAGCAACACCGGCCGGCTATCCTTAAGTCATATTCCATGCTATGTAAGCCGTCCAAAGTCTTCGTTACCTGCGGCCAGAAGGACTGTATCACAAGCGAACCTCGTTTTCATCATTCTTCTTCCTTTTTTGTTTATCTTCCTTGATTTCTCGTTCGATTTTTAAATAGTGGCGATAAACTATATCTGTGCCTTGCTACCCTCTTTCCTGACCTCGTACTTGTTATCACTCCCCCTTGTACTTTAAAAATGTAGGATACTCGTCTGTTTCTGTACTGTCACCGCGCGGAGTGGCCGCGTGGTTCAAGGCGCCATGTCACGAATCGGGCGGCCGGAGGTTCGAGTCCTCCCACGGGCATGGGTGTGTGTTGTCTTTAGCGTAAGTTAGTTTAAGTAGTGTGTAACTCTAGGGACCGATGATCTCAGCAGTTTGGTCCCTTAGGAATTCACACACAGTGAACACACATCTGCTCTGTCGGAGACCGCAAAAGATAGGCAGGTGTCCTTTTCTACTTCTTTTGCTTTTTTACCAACCTGCTTTTCCTTACTAAGTGCAACGTCAGAGTTTCACGTAAATGCAGATCAAAAATATGACGGTTTATAGACTATGACACTTTCTGTCGTCTTCCTTAACCTCTTCACGAGTTGGTTGACGACCTGTGTCATTTCAGATTTTGGGGCAGGGTTTCTGTTGCTGGGCCTGAATTTTGCAGAATTCCTAGGTGATCTTGAGTCTTTGTAAATCTCATAGTGTGTCTTCTAGACGCTTTAACTCAACGATGAAGTCAAACATTTTCTTTGTCAACCTTTTCGGGTAGAGACTGTTGAGGTCAATCCAAATTTGACAGCCGACGGAAGTGGAGATGCGTGTTGACGGAAGCCACTGCGGTGGCCTTCTTCCGCAAGCAGCATATTGCGCGACTCCCAGCGGTGGGAAGTATCGGCTTCTGGCATCCTGACGGCAGTACAGCAGAAACCACACCAATTTCGGTGGCGCAACGCAGCGCATGCTGTTAAACAGAAAGTTGGAGAAAAGGGAAGACACTTAAAATAATATTTTTCTTTTCAGTTAACAGTGAGGTTCAAATGATTCACATGGCTCTGAGCTCTTTGGGACAACATCTGAGGTCATCAGTCCCCTAGAACTGGGATCTACTTAAACCTAACTAACCTAAGGACATCACACACATCCATGCCCGAGGCAGGATTCTAACCTGCGACCGTAGCGGTCGCGCGATTCCAGACTGTAGCACCTAGAACCGCTCGGCCACATCGGCCGGCTAACAGTGAGGAATGGAGCGTAAGCACACAACTGTCATTTCCAAACAGCACCAGCTGGTGTAAAAAACAGATCCGTATTCAGTAACACTGTTGCCCTACACCTATTGAAGTTTCAACACTCTCAACTCCTTTTTAGCCATTTATTCGAGTGTTTCAAAAAGTGTCGAAACGTTATTACATACGGGATGGTCCAAAAATGCATTTGCAAACTTTTAGAACTATTTCATTATGGTAGATGAAGAAGAAAGCTCACATAAACATATGGACGGAAAACTTCGTTTTCATTTATTGATGAAAGGTTACGTTCAACGGCTTTCTACGGCTCTACATCTACATCTGCTTCTACATGGATACTCTGCAAATCACATTTAAGTGCTTGGCAGGGGGTTAATAGAACCACCTTCACAGTTCTCTATTATTCCAATCTCGTATAGCGCGCAGAAAGAATGAACACCTATATCTTTCCGTACGAGCTCTGATTTCCCTTATTTTATCGTGGTGATCGTTCCTATCTAGGTCGGTGTCAACAAAATATTTTCGCATTCGGAGGAGAAAGTAGGTGATTGGAATTTCGTGACAAGACTCCGTCGCAACGAGAAACGCCTTTCTTTTAATGATTTCCATCCCAAATCCTGTATCATTTCTGTGACACTCTCTCCCATATTTCGCGATAATACAAAACTTGCTGCCTTTCTTTGAACTTTTTCGATGTACTCCGTCAGTCCTATCTGATAAGAATTCCACACTACGCAGCAGTATTCTAAAAGAGGACGGATAAGCGTAGTGTAGGCAATCTCCTTAGTAGGTCTGTCACATTTTCTAAGTGTCCTGCCAATTAAACGCAGTCTCTGGTTAGCCTTCCCCACAACATTTTCTATGCGTTCCTTCCAATTTAAGGGGAGGTTTACTATCTTTGGCCCGAAAATAGCATGCTCTTTGAGAATTTTTTTCTCGGAATGTGTTATAGATATCAAGTTTGGTCAAAATGTTTACTGATATTTCGTCTACAAACTGGAATTTTTTCGACCGGAAATGTCGAAGAGCAAAGGCGGAAGTGCCGTAGGAACGAACACAATTTCGATGTAGTCCTCCACGCGCGGTATGGCACATTGATATTTCGTCTACAAACTGGAATTTTTTCGACCGGAAATGTCGAAGAGCAAAGGCGGAAGTGCCGTAGGAACGAACACAATTTCGATGTAGTCCTCCACGCGCGGTATGGCACATTGATATTTCGTCTACAAACTGGAATTTTTTCGACCGGAAATGTCGAAGAGCAAAGGCGGAAGTGCCGTAGGAACGAACACAATTTCGATGTAGTCCTCCACGCGCGGTATGGCACATTGATATTTCGTCTACAAACTGGAATTTTTTCGACCGGAAATGTCGAAGAGCAAAGGCGGAAGTGCCGTAGGAACGAACAAAATTTCGATGTAGTCCTCCACGCGCGGTATGGCACAGGTCAGCCGGGTCGTCTGAAATCAAAAATGAGTTGACGACAGCGAAGTATATAAGATTCTTTAGGTGTTGTACCTCGCTTAAGTTATTTGGACCACAGGAAACAAAAATGGCGGCCATTTGAAAAAAATAGGGTTTCTTTCATCGATTTCTCGACTTCGTCGGCCAAGTAAAAATATTTATAGTTGATGGATCGGAATAAAAAAGGTGCAACTCCTAGGCAATTTAGTTAGCTTCGTCGGAAACAAAGAATCATTGCAATCGGTTCAGTAGATTTGAAGTTACCATACCGCGCGATAAAAAAAATGTCATTTCGAGAAAAACGCGTTTGAAGTTTTGACTACATATAACGGCAATATTATGCAACGTACGTTCAATCTGCTATTCCGGGTCCATAAACTAGTCCTTCCTGTTCCTCATAGAGGGCGTTCTGCTCGATCTGGGCCTTCCTGCGCTGCTCCAGAGCCGCTCGTACGGCCGGTGACAAGCGGTTTTCGACCGCTTGAATCCCGTGGTCGTCCGAATGCTTGGCGAACTGCGTCGAATAGAGTCCCAGCGTGACTTCCATCGTTGTCATGGTCTTCAGAATTGCTGAATACCCCTCGTTGAAGCTGCTCACTGCCATGAAAGTTGCTATCTCCACAGTCTTCGCACCAGAACGCAAATGCCAGGGGGCTAACTTCAAAACACATGCGTTCAAACTTTTATCAGAATTTTCCTCCCAAGCACCGGTACAATAACTTGTACTTCGAAAGAAAAAAAAACTGGTGCCTGAAAAAGGCCGGATCAGGCAGGTGCATTTTTTGGTTCTACCGCGAATAACAAACATTTCCGTTCTGTATTCGGAAAAACCGTTTCAGGGTTGGACTGTAAACTCATTTATGGATCCAAAAATGGAATTTTAAAAAATCGATTTTTTGAACCAAAAGATAGTAAACCTCCCCTTATGTTATTCGTAATTGTAACACCTAGGTATTTAGTTTAATTTACGGCTTTTAGATTATACTGAATTATTGTGTAAATGAAGTTTAACGAGTTCCTTTTAGCACTCATATGAATGACCTCACACTTTTCGTTATTTAGGGTCATCCGCCACTTTACGCACCATTCCGATATTTCTTCTAAATCGTTTTGTAGTTTGTTTTGATCTTCTGATGACTTTATTAGTCGATAAACGACAGTGTCATCTGCAAACAACCGAAGACGGCTGCTCAGATTGTCTCCTAAATCGTTTATATAGATAAGGAACAGCGAAGGGGAACACCAGAAATCACTTCTGTTTTACTCGATGGCTTTTCGTCAGTTACTACGAACTGTGACCTCTCTGGCAGGAAATCACAAATCCTGTCACATAACTGAGACGATATTCCATAAGCACGCAATTTCACTACGAGCCTCTTGTGTGGTACAGTGTCAAAATAAAAGCCTTCCGGAAATCCAGAAATACGGAATAGATCTGAAATCCCTTGCCAGTAACACTCAAAACTTCACGTGAATAAAGAGCTATTTGTGTTTCACAGGAACGATGTTTTCTAAACCCATGTAGACTGTGTGTCAATAGACCGTTTTCTTCGAGGTGATTCATAATGTTAGAACACAATATATGTTCTACAATCCTGCTGCATATCGACGTTAATCATATGGGCCAGTAATTTAGTGGATTAGTCCTACTACCCTTCTTGAATATTGGTGTGACCTGTGCAACTTTCCAGTCTTTGGGTACGGATCTTTCGTCGAGCGAGTGGTTGTATATATATGATGGTTAAATATGGAGCTACTGCATCAGCATACTCCGAGAGGAACCTAATTGCTATACTGCCTGGACCAGAAGACTTGCTTCTCTCATTCAAAGAAGGCTCCGACTCATTGTAACCATCTATCCTAGACGGTGGCGTGTAGCACTCGTTCATAATCCTTTGATCTGGAATTCGTGGCGAAACAAGAGCTGTATCATTATGAGAGATACAGAAGCGAGCGAGCGTGGCAGTACTTATTCCAGTTCACTAGTACTAGCGCCATATCGTCATAAAGGGCCTGAGCATAGCATACAAAGTATTTAACCATAATCTACTAGTGAAATTGAAAACTGAAATGGCTTTTCCAAAGTTTGTCGTGTTTGAAAATTCCCGGCAGATTAAAACTGTGTGCCGGACGGAGACTCGGATTCGGGACCTTTACCTTTCGCGGGCAAATGTTCTACCAGCTGAGCTACCCAAGCACGACTCACGATCTCTTCTCGCACGTACCGGTGTACTATAGTCCGCAGAACATTCCGTTCTTATGGCCGTGGGATGGACAATCCTCGTGATACTGCACGAGCACTAGCGCTGTCTAGAACACTTGCCGCCGCGGGGTCAGTTACAGCACAGCAACCTCGT
The DNA here is from genome assembly GCF_023898315.1 of Schistocerca nitens. Taxonomy (NCBI): domain Eukaryota; kingdom Metazoa; phylum Arthropoda; class Insecta; order Orthoptera; family Acrididae; genus Schistocerca; species Schistocerca nitens. Next base: position 484,833,900 of record NC_064622.1, on the reverse strand, counting down.
CAATGCCACCGGAAGAGGACGCCTTCCTCTTCCAGGTGCCACCCCTAAGTAGTAGACGCCGAACTCGGGGAAGATCAGTTTGGATTTCGTAGAAATATTGGAACACGTGAGGCAATACTGACCCTACGACTTATCTTAGATGCTAGATTAAGAAAAGGCAAACCTACGTTTCTAGCATTTGTAGGCTTAGAGAAAGATTTTGACAATGTTGACTGGAATACTGTCTTTCAAATTCTGAAGGTGGCAGGGGTAAAATACAGGGAGCGAAAGGCTATTTACAATTTGTACAGAAACCAGACGGCAGTTATAAGAGTCGAGGGACACGAAAGGGAAGCAGTGGTTGGGAAGGCAGTGAGAAAGGGTTGTAGCCTCTCACCGATGTTATTCGATCTCTATATTGAGCAAGCAGTGAAGGAAACAAAAGAAAAATTCGGAGTAGGTACTAAAATCCATGGAGAAGAAATAAAAACTTTGAGGTTCGCAGGTGACATTGTAATTCTGTCAGAGACAGCAAAGGACTTGGAAGAGCAGTTGAGCGGAATGGACAGTGTCTTGAAAGGAGGGTACAAGATGAACATCAACAAAAAGAAAACGAGGATAATGGAATGTAGTCGAATTAAATCGGCTGATGATGAGGGAATTAGATTAGGAAATGAGACACTTAAAGTAGTAAAAGAGTTTTGCTATTTGGGGAGCAAAATAACTGATGATGGTCGAAGTAGAATGGATATAAAATGTAGACTGGCAATGGCAAGTGTGGTGTCACCGCCAGACACCACACTTGCTAGGTGGTAGCTTAAATCGGCCGCGGTCCATTAGTACATGTCGGACCCGCGAGTCGCCACTGTCAGGATCGCAGATCGAGCGCCACCATACGTCAGGTCTCGAGAGACTGACTAGCACTCGCCCCAGTTGTACGACGACGTTGCTAGCGACTACACTGACGAAGCCTTTCTTTCATTTGCCGAGAGACAGTTAGAATAGCCTTCAGCTAAGTCCATGGCTACGACCTAGCAAGGCGCCATTTGTAACATTGCATGTTTCTAAAGAGTCTCACTTGTATCGCCACAATCTCCAGATGTCTCATCAAGAACGATGTATACAAGGATGGATTAAAGTTAAGTATCCAAGAAGCTACGTACTTTTCTTTATAACATTCATTACGTATCCTGTTTCACACCTCACTCCATCCTTCGTGAGTTAGCGCGTGCATCTTGGTCGCCTCTTTCAATTAGTGTGCGTAGTGTTGGCAAGTCTGCCGACACTACAGCAAGGAAACCGTTTCTGAAGAAGAAAAATTTGTTAACATCGAGTATAGATTTAAGTGTCAGGATGTCGTTTCTGAAAGTATTTGTATGGAGTGTGGCCATGTATGGAAGTGAAACGTGGACGATAAATAGTTTGGACAAGAAGAGAATAGAAGCTTTCGAAATGTGGTGCTACAGAAGAATGTTGAAGATTAGGTGGGTAGATCACGTAACTAATGAGGAGGTGTTGAATAGGATTGGGGAGAAGAGAAATTTGTGGCACACTTTGACTAGAAGAAGGGATCGGTTGGTAGGACATGTTTTGAGGCATCAAGAGATCACAGATTTAGTATTGGAGGGCAGCGTGGAGGGAAAAAATCGTAGAGGGAGACCAAGAGATGAATACACTAAGCAGATTCAGAAGGATGTGGGTTGCAGTACGTACTGGGAGATGAAGCAGCTTGCACAGGATAGAGTAGCATGGATAGCTGCATCAAACCAATCTCAGGACGGAAAACTACAACAACAACAACAACAACTTGTTGAAATCATTTAATGACATCGAGCCTCCTTGTCGATAGCCGCACTGTTCACTCACATTATGGCTTGTCATATGACAACGTGGATGTCATGCCATCACACAAAGAGTGTGCAACGCCAAATTTTCACCTGGTGACCAAAATTAGAACTAATTTTTTTCCAGCATTAATCGGTTCCGCATTATCGCATTAGCGTGTTTACCGAGTTTTGCTGCCATGCGATAATTACAGCCCACACTGGACCTCACCGAGTAGTTGCACATTCATTACAACCACGTGGTATGAAATTCCCCACTCAGCTGATTCTGTGAGTATTACAATTTCTTTTGATGTCGTGTTGACATGACAGGCGCAGAATTCAGTGGGTGATGTGCGACTGTGTGGAATTGTTGTACAATGTGAAGAAATATATCGCAGTGGACGCCAGATAAAAACCGGACGAGGAATGGATGGCAGTTGAGACTGCAGGGTCTGAAATGAATGAAGAAGTTAAACATGTAATAGTGCGGCGCGTAGTCATCGTAAAGATGAACCTTCGCTTCACAGCGGAAAAATGGGACTTAAAAATTAACTGTCATCAGTCAAACAATGATGGACACAGGACCTGTAAATGAAATGAATATAAGCTTAAAAACTGCCAAAATTGTGGTACTTATTAGCATTTAACTTGCGAGTAATAACATAGATGTCTTACAGTCATCATAGCTGACAAAAGAAGACGGGTATGAAGGATTCTGACACCTATAACTTTTTTAAAAAAATGGAAAAAATATATAGATAGACGAATGATATTACGGAAAAGGCACGTTACTAATACTCTCGCAATCAAAACGATGAAGATATGTTATATGGGCCGCATTTTACCACTAGGGCAGAAGTAATGACCTCCCAACTACGTCGAGACTGCAGTAGAAAAAAAAAGAAGAGATTTCAACATCTTCACAACGACGAGTTTATGAGAGGCACAGCACATGTTCTGACTGAGGACTATCAGCCATGTCCTTTTTATAGGAACCGTCACCGTACCTTCCGTGATCTGAGTCGCCATACTCTCATGTCATTGCTGATTAGTGTTTCAGTCACGTTGGAATTTAGTGACGAGGACTGCATACTGTAATTATAGAACTACGTTTGTTAACAAATGTAAATTTGGGCATCGACCGGGAGAGCATGGTGCTGATCACATGCCCCTCGATACCGCATCCAATGAAGCCGTTGCCAGAGGATGACACGGCGATCTGCCGGGAACAACTGACCCGTCTGGGGCCAATCGAGGGTAATGTGAGTGGCGGAATGGGGGATAAAAATTGTAGAGGGAGACCAAACCTGACTGCAGTAAGGAGGTTCGGCTGTAAAAACACTGAGCTGGGAACTCCGAATATCGTGTCGGATCTTCTTTTGCCGACCGCGGTGGCCGTGCGGTTCTGGCGCTGCAGTCCGGAACCGCGGGGCTGCTACGGTCGCAGGTTCGAATCCTGCCTCGGGCATGGGTGTGTGTGATGTCCTTAGGTTAGTTAGGTTTAAGTAGTTCTAAGTTCTAGGGGACTTATGACCCAAGATGTTGAGTCCCATAGTGCTCAGAGCCATTTGAACCATTTTTTGATCTTCTTTTGTCCGGCGTAGTGCATGGCCCCATAAGTCGTTGCAAGTCCCCTGCAGAAGTAATGAGCCATGCTGCGTCTACAGCCGTCTAGAGTTAAGCAAGTGATGATGGTGTACGATTTTGTGCATGAACTGACATCTCAGTTACGTTCCATGAATGTTTGATGGGATTCACATCAGGGGTCTGGGTGGCCAAACCACTCGCTTCAACTGTTCAGAAATTTCTTCAGACCAAACACGAACAATTGTGGCCCAGTGATATGGAGCAATGTCATCCACAGAAACTCCCTCGCTGTTTGAGAACATGGAGTCTATGAATGGCTGTGAATGGTCTCCAAGTAGCCGGACATACCAGTTTCCAGTGAATGATCGTTTCGTTTGGACCAGAGGACCCAGTCTATTCCACGTAAATCTAGCGTACGCCGCTACAGAGCCACCACCAGCTTGCACAGTGCCTCGTTGACAAACTGGGTCGATAGCTTCGTGGGGTCTGCACCACGCTCAAACCCTACCATCAGCTCTTAGCAAATAAAATCGGGACTCGTCTGACCAGACTAGTGTTTCCCTGTCGTCTAAGGTCCGACCGATATGGCCAAGAGCGATGTCGTGCTGTCAGCTAAGGCACGCGCGTCAGTCGTCTGCTGCCACAGCCCAGCAGCGCCAAATGTCGCCGCTCTGTCCTAACAGATACGTTTGTCGTACGTCCCACATTGCTTTCTGCAGCTCTATTCACGCAGTGTCGTTTGTCTGTTTGCTGTACCAACTCTACGCAAACGCCGTTGCTCTCGGTCGTTAAGTGAACGCCGTCCGGCACTGTGTTGTCCGTGGTGAGAGTTAGTGCCTGAACTTTGTCATTCTCAGCACACCCTTGACACTGTGGATCTCGGAATGTTGGGTTTGCCTAACGATTTCCGAAATGGAATCCCCCATACGTCTAGCTCCAACTACCATTTCGCCTTCAAAAGTCTGTTAATTCCCGTAGTGAGGCCATAATCGCCGGAAACCTTTTGATATGAGTCACCAGAGAACAAATGATAGCCGGCCGGAGTGGCCGTGCGGTTCTAGGCGCTACAGTCTGGAGCCGAGCGACCACTATGGTTGCAGGTTCGAATCCTGCCCCGCGCATGGATGTGTGTGATGTCCTTAGGTTAGTTAGGTTTAATTAGTTCTAAATTCTAGGCGACTGATGACCTCATAAGTTAAGTCGCCTAGTGCTCAGAGCCATTTGAACCATTTAGCCAACAAATGATACCTTCATCAATGCACTGGCCTTGCATACCTTCTGTACGCGATACAAGCGACATCTGTATACGTGCAATCGCTATCCCACAAGTTCTGCCACCTCAGTGTAGTTTGCAGTAGTTTTGAAGAGAGATTAGTCTTGCACATATACGATTAGCGTTGACCCGCCAGAATAGCCGAGAGTGCTAACGCGCTGGTCTCTGGACTTGGGCAGGCGTGCCGGCCCCGGATAGAATCCGACCGGTGGATTAACGACGAGGGCCGGTATGCTGGCCAGCCTGAATGTGGTTTTTAGGCGGTTTTCCACATCCCGCTAGGTGCATACCGGGCTGGTCCCCACGTTCCGCCTCAGCTACACGACTCACAGACATTTGAACACCTTCGCACTATTTCATGCATTACACTAGACGTAGACAGCTGGGGTACACTATTTCCGTCCCATGGGGTTCGGGGTGACGGCAGGAAGGGCATCCGGCCATCCTCTGCATTTATCACTGACAAATCCATAATAACACGGCCGGCCCCGCTTTGGCGCGGCACAAGGCCCAGAGAAAGAAAGAAAGAAATATCCGATCAGCATTGAGACCTGTATCAAACCAGTCTTCGGACTGAAGACATCAGTAACAATTACAGGCTGCCTCACGTTTCGGTGGCAACCGTGGCTTTGCTAAATTCTGTGAGGTAATAAGACAGAGACGTGTGTGTGGGCTTGAAGAGCCATGCTCAGAACGTGGCCGCCGCTGTAGCACACGACTACAGTGGTCCAATACCGGACGCTATGCGAGAACCGCGTGGAAGGGTTGCCAAGGTGACCGACTTGCCGTTTCCTTCTTGATAGAATTGTTTTTTCGTCCTTGAGATAGCCCGCATCTCGTGGTCGTGCGGTAGCGTTCTCGCTTCCCACGCCCGGGTTCCCGGGTTCGATTCCCGGCGGGGTCAGGGATTTTCTCTGCCTCGTGATGGCTGAGTGTTGTGTGCTGTCCTTAGTTAGGTTTAAGTAGTTCTAAGTTCTAGGGGACTGATGACCATAGATGTTAAGTCCCATAGTGCTCAGAGCCATTTGAACCATTTGAATCCTTGAGACATAGGCACGATGCGTCTCGTTCTTAGAAGACATTCAAGAAGGCGTTGTGACCTCCGTTACGTACGACAGGAACTGGAGGTGTTCCCGGCTGTTACTTTTATGTCATGTGTTGCCCATAAACATGAGTCCCCATTTAGCTCGACGACCACAAATAACTTTTTTCAACACAAGTAAAAAAAAAAAGCATCGAAAAACGTTTTTCAGCTACCAGGTCGTCATTAACCATCGTTTTCCTTTCTTGTAATCTTGTCCGTTTCCAAAATATGATCAGCAATACGTCTCTTTTAAATAGTATCTTATACTTTTTATTCGGTAATCCACTTCCGCCCCAGAAGACATGTTAAAAAAAGTAAAAATGTCGATATAAAAAACATAACACGGCATAGATTCTTAACACCTCTGTACTCGCACGCAGTATAAATACCCGGGGTAATGCACCAGGGACATTTCATAAGTAATGTAAGCTCTTTTTTTATTTACGCGTTTATTTTTATAACGTCTCTTTTCAGTCCTCCAATATGGCTCGGATAACGATGCTAGGATGCTCTTCCACAGAAAAGATAACGACGACCACGCATAGGTTTTTTTCAACTTCGGGAATGAGTCGAAGTCTGGTGGACCTATGTCCGAGCCCCAGTGAGAATGCGGCAATACGTTTCATCCGTATTCGCACAGTTTTTGGGCTACAACACCGCCGATATGCGGGTGAGCACCGTCGTGGACAATGAGTGGCTCAAGCTTGAGCAACTGAGGCCGGGTTTTGTGCATTTTCTGGGCAGGTTTTTGAGTGAAGTTACGACACCACACTGCTGTGGCACTTGTTCCACGTGGGAATCTGTCATGATGATCATAAACAAAAATCATTTGCCTGAGCTTTGACTGAGCAGGCCGAAATTATTTTGGGCGTGGAGATCTGAAGCTCTCCACTCATTTCGCGTTCAAAGTCCGTTTATTGGAGTGATGCGGCCATAATCATCTACATCTACGTCTACATGCATACTCTGCTAATCACATTCCACTGCCTTCATAATACTTCTCTACTATTCCAATCTCGTATAGTGCGCGGAAAAAGCGAACAGCTATGTCTTTCTGTGCGAGCTCTGATTTTTCTTATTTTGTTATGATGGCCGTTTCTCCCTATATAGGTCGGCGTCAGCAAAATATTCTCGCATTCGGAGGAGAAACTTGGTAATTGGAATGACGTGAGAAGATTTCGCCGTAACGAAAAACGCCTTTGTTTTAATGACGTCCACACCAAATCCTGTATCAACATCACTGACACTCTCTCCCCTCTTTTGCAATAATACAAAACGTACTGCTATTCTTTGAACTTTCTCGCTCTATTCCGTCAATCCTGTCTAGTAAGGATCCCACACCGCGCAGCAGTATTCTGAAAGAGGACGGACAAGAGCAGTGTACGCAGTCTCTTTAGTAGATCTGTTACATTTTCTGAGTGTCCTACCAATAAAACGCAATCTTTGACTACTACGTGTTCCTTCCAGTTTAAGTTCTTCGTAATTGTAATTTCTAGGTATTCAGTTGAATTTATTCAACTAAATACCTATATATATATATATATATATATATATATATATATATATATATATATATATATATATATATGTGTGTGTGTGTGTGTGTGTGTGTGTGTGTGTGCTCTGGCCGTCCAGTATAAATACTAGTAGCTGGATATGAACTTGCTATCTTTCAGTTCACGGTTCACAACTATCGACAACTGCATGTCTTTCACGTGATAGCAATGTGTTAGTTATATATTAGAGAATTTATACACATGTCTGACACCTGAAGCCAAAGATGTCATTTTTTGAGATTTAACAAACAATTTCCGCTAAAAACGACGCGCTTTTGACAAACCATCAGTGCGCTGTACCACTGAAACGGGATACATTCATAGGAGGCAAGTCGTGATCGGAAAAGCCTCAAATACGAGAAGCATTTAACTACCGATACATAGTTTGGCATCATTTTGTCGTAACAAATTATACCAAACACGAGGAGTTTTCGAGAGACCGCGAATGTGCTGGTGCTTTCAAACACCTTATGTTCGTAGAACCTACATTACCGTATAAAAAGCACCAACTAAGTACTCAACTAAATTTCACTTAATCCAAAATGGCGTGTCCTCTGTTCTACCTGTGACACATTTTATTGGCCACATTACTGTCCATTTGGCAGATTCTTCCTTTCACCAAATGAAACTATATGGTTTCAGAGACCTTTTCAAGGTTCCATAATTTATAACGTATACATGCAGACTGAAGCGATGAATGAAAATTTGTGCCGAGGCTAGTATTCAAACCCAGGTCGCCTATTCACTAAACAGATGTGCTGACCACTACACCAGGGTGGCACAGTGGCTTTGATCAAATGCTGGGACTACCATAGCTCGCCTCCGTCCTCAGTCGTAATTCCCATTCACGCGTCAACCCACTCGGCACTCCCCCTAAACTAGGACAGCACTTCAGAGGCTTCGATACGAATTTTCATTCGTCGCTTGAGTCTGCGTATACAGGTTGGTCCATAGATCGTGACCGGGCCACATATCTCAAGACTTAAGGGTCAAACGAAAAAAACTACAAAAAAGCAACTTGTCTAGCTTCAATGGGGAAACCAGATGGCGCTATGGTTAACCCGCTAGATGGCGCTACCATAGGTCAAACGGATATCAATTGCGTTTTTTTAAAAATAAGAACCCCCATTTTTATTACATATTCGTGTGGTGCGTAAAGAAATATGAATGTCTTAGTTGGACCACTTTTTTCGCTTTGTAATAGATGGCGCTGTAATACTCAAAAACATATGGCTCACAATTTTAGACGAACAGTTGGTAACAGGAAGGTTTTTTAAAATAAAATACAGAACGTAGGTACTTTTGAACATTTTATTTCGGTTGTTCCAATTTGATACATGGACACTTGTGAACTTATCATTTCTGAGAACGCATGCTGTTACAGCGTGATTACCTCTAAATACCACATTAATGCAATAAATGCTCAAAATGATGTCCGTCAACCTCAATGCATTTGGCAATACGTGTAACGACATTCCTCTCAACAGCGAGTAGTTCGCGTTCCGTAATGTTCGCACATGCATTGACAATGCACTGACGCATGTTCTCAGGCGTTGTCGGTGGATCACGATGGCAAATATCCTTCAACTTTCCCCACAGAAAGAAATCCGGGGACGTCAGATCCGGTGAACGTGCTTCGACGACCAATCCACCTGTCATGAAATATGCTATTCAATACCGCTTCAACCGTACACGAGCTATGTGCCGGACATCCATCGTGTTGGAAGTACATCGCCATTCTGTCAAGCAGTGACACATCTTGTAGTAACATCGGTAGAACATTACGTAGGAAATCAGCATACATTTACACCATTTAGATTGCCATCTATAAAATGGGGGCCAATTATCCTTCCTCCCATAATGCCGCACCATACATTTACCCGCCAAGGTCGCTGATGTTCCACTTGTCGCAGCCATCGCGGATTTTCCGTTGCCCAACAGTGCATATTATGTCGGTTGGTGAATGACGCTTCGTCGGTAAATAGAACGCGTGCAAAAAAATCTGTCATCGTCCCGTAATTTCTCTTGTGCCCAGTGGCAGAACTGTACACGACGTTCGAAGTCGTCGCCATGCAATTCCTGGTGCTTAAAAATATGGTACGGGTGCAATCGATGTTGATGTAGCATTCTCAACACCGACGTTTTTCAGATTCCCGATTCTCGCGCAATTTGTCTGCTACTGACGCTCGGATTAGCCGCGACAACAGCTAAAACACCTACTTGGGCATCATCATTAGTTGCAAGTCGTGGTTGGCGTTTCACATGTGGCTGAACACTTCCTGTTTCCTTAAATAACGTAACTATCCGGGGAACGGTCCGGACACTTGGATGATGTCGTCCAGGATACCGAACAGCATACATAGCAAACGTCCGTTGGTAATTTTGATCACAATAGCCATACATCTACACGATATCGGCCTTTTGCGCAGTTGTTAAACGGTCCATTTTAACACGGGTAATGTATCGCCGAACAAATACCGTCCGCACTGGCACAATGTTACGTGATACCACGTACTTATACGTTTGTGACATTACAGCGTCATCTATCAAAAGCGAAATAAGTGGTCCAACTAAAACATTCATATTTCTTTACGTAGTACACGAATATGTAATAAAAATTGGGGTTCCTATTTTAAAAAAACGCAGTTGATATCTGTTTGAACTACTGGAGCGCCATCTAGCGGGCCAACCATAGCGCCATCTGGTTCCCCACTTCCTCCCTTCAAGCTAGACAAGTTTCGTTCTTTGTAGTTTTTTCGTTTGACGCTTATTTCGTGAGATATTTGGCCCGGTCACGCTCAATGGACCATTACAAAAAGGTACGGCCAAACATTCAGGAAACATTCCTCACACACAAATAAAGAAAAGATGTTATGTGGACATGTTAGAGCTCATTTTAGTTTCGTCAGTATGTACTGTACTTCATCATTCCAACGAGATCAAATTGTAAATTTTCTCAATCAACATGTGTGAGCTGCAGAGAATCCGCACGCAATTGTGCAACCACGTCATCAACACAGATTTTCTGTGAACGTTTGGGCAAGCATTGTTGGTGATGTCTTGATTGGGCCCCATGTTCTTCCACCTACGCTCAATGGAGCACGTTATCATGAGTTCATACGGGATACTCTACCTGTGCTGCTAGAACATGTGCCTTTACAAGTACGACACAACATGTGGTTCATGCACGATGGAGCTCCTGCACATTTCAGTCGAAATGTTCGTACGCTTCTCAACAACAGATTCGGTGACCGATGGATTGGTAGAGGCGGACCAGTTCCATGGCCTCCACGCTCTCCTGACCTCAACCCTCTTGACTTTCATTTATGGGGGCATTTGAAAGCTCTTGTCTACGCAACCCCGGTACCAAATGTAGAGACTCTTCGTGCTCGTATTGTGGACGGCTGTGATACAATACGCCATTCTCCAGGGCTGCATCAACGCATCAGGGATTCCATGCGACGGAGGGTGGATGCATGTATCATCGCTAACGGAGGACATTTTGAACATTTCCTGTAACAAAGTGTTTGAAGTCACGCTGGTACGTTCTCTTGCTGTGTGTTTCCATTCCATGATTAATGGGATTTGAAGAGAAGTAATAAAATGAGCTCTAACATGGAAAGTAATCATTTCCGGACACATGTCCACATTACATATTTTCTTTCTTTGTGTGTGAGGAATGTTTCCTGAAAGTTTGGCCGTACCTTTTTGTAACACCCTGTATATGTTCTGGATGATCAATATATACTGATGAGTCAGAACATGATGACCAGCGACCTACTGTTGATATAAAGCCGTCCAGTATAAATACTAGTAGCTGGATGTGAACTTGCTATCTTCCAGTTCACGGTTCACAACTATCGAAAAACTGCATGGCTTTTACGTGATAGCAATGTGTTAGTTATATATTAGAGAATTTATACACATGTCTGACACCTGAAGCCAAAGATGTCATTTTTTGAGATTTAACAAACAATTTTCGCTAAAAACGACGCGCCTTTGACAAATCATCATTGCGCTGTACCACTGAAACGGGATACATTCATAGGAGGCAAGTCGTGATCGGAAAAGCCTCAAATACGAGAAGCATTTAACTATCGATACATAGTTTGCCATCATTTTTTCGTAACAAATTATACCATAAACGAGGAGTTTTCGAGAGACCGCGAATGTGCTGGTGCTTTCAAACACCTTATGTTCATAGAACCTACATTACCGTATAAAAAGCACCAACTAAGTATTCAACTAAATTTCACTTAATCCAAAATGGCGTGTCCTCTGTTCTACCTGTGACACATTTTATTGGCCACATTACTGTCCATTTGGCAGATTGTTCCTTTCACCAAATGAAACTATATGGTTTCAGAGACCTTCGGGTCTACGTTCCCATCGGAGGCCGGCGTATTTCATTCTCTCGCTCTTCACCTGATTTAGTTCAGACTCTGCAGACCGTGAATTCAGCGTGAAGTTGCTATAGTCACGAACACGCATATTTTGACTTGTGTTGACTGCTCCACCGTAGCTTTGCGCGGCTTTCTCGCATGTTTCCCTGAAAACGGGACGATGGACATTTATCAACAGGCGTACAAGTTCTCTGTCTGCTTCCCGGTACACCAGCATGGGGTCGGGGTCAACCACTCATGCTGTCACTCATCTTAAAGCGGCTGGAGGCCGCGCCGCGTCACCGCTTTCTCAGAGCTTGAGCCGCCCTAAGCTGCCTATTGTCGCTTACCTTCGACGCTCCCCAGCCGGCCACGGTCAACTCTAAATACCTCCCTGGGGTAAACTAGCGACCAGTAAATCGACTCGTTTCCACAAAGTTTTCATGTCGTGTGAATTACTTTAAAACCATCACCCGACATTAATTATTCCAATACGTCCATACTATACCCTCTACAAGATGCATTGTGCCTTGTCAGTCATTTTGTTCAGCCCTACTGTTCGCTCAACGTGAGTTAGGTGATCTTTAATGACTTCATGTAAGGGGCATAGTTCTTGCCATCTTACATAATATCCGTTTGAGCTGTGTCAGGGCCATCTAGCGGGCCAACCATAGCGCCATCCGGTTTCCCCCTTCAAGCTAGACGAGTTTCGTTCTTTGTAGTTTTTTCGTTTGACGCTTATTTCGTGAGATATTTCGCCCGGTCACTATCAATGGACCACCCTGTATACACCTTCCTTTCACGCTCGGAATGTGTAATTACCCACTGTGAGGTCGCTAGACGCGGCCAGTTCCTCGTCGGCGAACGCGATCACGTCCGGTGAGAGGACGCCTGGCTCACTCTGCTGTCTCGCTCTGCCGCAGACGTGCGGCGCGCTGGCGGCGGCGGTGCTGGTGTTGTGGCGCGGCCCGGGGGCGGCCGCCTCCTCGCCGTGGCGGCCCGTCGCAGGCCTGCTGTCCGGCGTGGCGGGGGCGGCGGGCAGCGGCGCGGACGCGGCGCTGGGCGTCGTGGGCGGCGTCGGCCGCGGCCTCGCCGGCGGAGTCGGTGAGTGGCGGCGTCGCGACCTCTGACCCAGCCGCGCGGCAGCTGCGTCTCAAAATAACACTGTGTGCACAAGTAAAGTAAGAAATGTATCAAACAAGTGTTGCCCACCTACACCTACTACTAGCTTTGTTCGTTATGAAGATGTGAACAGCAGTACCAATTTTTAAATAGCAACCTATATTCTTCATTCGGTAATCCACTTCCCCTTCTCAAAACCTTTTCAAAAGCGTATTACACTGTACCATTCACACAAACATGACAGTAAAAGCGTAACGCAGATGTACACTACTGGCCATTAAAATTGCTACACCAAGAAGAAATTCAGATGATAAACGGGTATTCATTGGACAAATATATTATACTAGAACTCACGTGTGATTACAATTTCACGCAATTTGGGTGCATAGATCCTGTGAAATCAGTACCCAGAACAACCACCTCTGGCCGTAATAACGGCCTTGATACCCCTGGGCATTGAGTCAAACAAAGCTTGGATGGCGTGTACAGATACAGCTGCCCATGTAGCTTCAACCCGATACCACAGTTCATCAAGAGTAGTGACTGGCGTATTGTGACCAGCCAGTTGCTCGGCCACCATTGACCAGACGTTTTCAATTGGTGAGAGATCTGGAGAATGTGCTGGCCAGGGCAGCAGTCGAACATTTTCTGTATCCAGAAAGGCCACTGTTCAAATTTCCATCAATGCGAACAAGACGTGTAACCAATGGCACCCCATACCATCAAACCGGGTCATACGCCAGTATGGCGATGACGAACACACGCTTCCAATATGCGTTCACCGCGATGTCGCCAAACACGTTTTGCCATTCGTGCACCCAGGTTCGTGCTGAGTACACCATTGCGGGCGCTCCTCTCTGTGATGCAGCGTCAAGGGTTGCCGCAGCCATGGTCTCCGAGCTGATTTTCCATGCTGCTACAAACGTCGTCGAACTGTTCGTGCAGAGGGTTGTTGTCTTGCAAACGTCCTCATCTGTTGACTCAGGGATCGAGACGTGGCTGCACGATCCGTTACAGCCATGCGGATTAGATGCCTGTTATCTCGACTGCTAGTGATACGAGGCCGTTGGGATCCAGCACGGCGTTCCGTATTACCCTCCAGAACCCACCGATTCCATATTCTGCTAACAGTAACTGGATCTCAACCAACGCGAGCAGCAATGTCGCGATGCGATAAACCGCAATGGCGATAGACTACAATCCGACCTTTATCAAAGTCGGAAACGTGATGGTACGCATTTCTCCTGTAGTGTTGGCAGAAGAGCCAACACCGAGTTGCTAGAGGAGGCCGAAATGCACGCGTTTAAGCTCACGCAGGCTGACGTGAGGTCTGGAACAGGTCAAGTAATGAATACTAGCAAATAAAGTACGTAGCTTCTGGAATAACTTTGGTTGAAATGGCTCTGAGCACTATGGGACTTAACATCTACGGTCATCAGTCCCCTAGAACTTAGAACTACTTAAACCTAACTAACCTAAGGACAGCACACAACACCCAGCCATCACGAGGCAGAGAAAATCCCTGACCCAGCCGGGAATCGAACCCGGGGACCCGGGCGTGGGAAGCGAGAACGCTACCGCACGACCACGAGATGCGGGCTACTTAACTTTAATCCATAATTGGTGAACATCGCTCTTGATGATACATGAATTACAAGATCAATAGCAAATGATAATGGCGCCTTGCTAGGTCGTAGCAAATGACGTAGCTGAAGGCTATGCTAACTATCGTCTCGGCTAATGAGAGCGTAATTTGTCAGTGAACCATCGCTAGCAAAGTCGGCTGTACAACTGGGGCGAGTGCTAGGAAGGCTCTCTAGACCTGCCGTGTGGCGGCGCTCGGTCTGCAATCACTGACAGTGGCGTCACGCGGGTCCTACATATACTACCGGACCGCGGCCGATTTAAAGGCTACCACCTAGCAAGTGTGGTGTCTGGCGGTGACATCACATCTCCTCCCTACACGAGGCATCACAACAACGTTTCACTAGGCGACGCCGGTCAACTGCTGTTTGTGTATGAGAAATCGGTTGGAAACTTATGTCAAGACGTTGTAGGTGTCGCCACCGGCGCCAACCTTGTGTGAATGCTCTAAAAAGCTAATTATTTGCATATCACAGCATCTTCTTCCTGTCGGTTAAATTTCGCGTCTGTAGCACGTCATCTTCGTTGTGTAGCAATTTTAATGGCCAGTAGTGTATACAGCCGGTGGATTTGTGGTGCCGGGGGATGCAGTACGGTGCCAGCCAAGTAGTTAAAATTCTAAACTGTTTTATTAGTGATCCCTGCCGTGGTTCAGTGCAGGAAACAGCAACATGGCTGAGGCACCCAGCCGCCTCCTGTGATCTGTACTGTCGCCCTGCAGTGGCGTCAGAGCACAGCGTCGCGTCGGCTGGGCTGCTCGCTCCTCGTGACGCATGTGGTCTCGGCCAGCCGCGGCTGCGCGTGTTGCGGTACAGTTCACGCGCACTGCGCTGTCCTGAGGGCGGTAGGCTCAAGATGGTTGGTTCAAATGGCTCTGAGCACTATGGGACTCAACTGCTGTGGTTATCAGTCCCCTAGAACTACTTAAACCTAACTAACCTAAGGACATCACACACATCCATGCCCGAGGCAGGATTCGAACCTGCGACCGTAGCAGTCCCGCGGTTCCGGACTGCGCGCCTAGAACCGCGAGACCACCGCGGAGGGCGGTAGGCAGCCAACGTAGCGGCACTGACCCACTGCTCACGTCGAAAGCTGGCAAGCTGCCTCCCGGGGCCAGTAGTGGCTTCTGGCCCCGCAGTTTCAGGGCGGAGTGCCCTGACGCACAACGTCCAACGGAGGTATACAAGCAGCGTTCCACACGGCTCCCGAGCGTCCCAATCCGATGGCGATAGAGCTGAATACACTTCTGAGTTGCACTTGCTTCGGCTCCGCTACGCCGTGTGGAATAAACAATTCGGCCGCCACAGATGTGGAACGGCTTCTGCCCCCTTCCACTTAGGTATTGCTGTGTCAACTGTTTCCAGCCTCACCAGGCTTGCTCGCCTCGTAACGTTGCGATGGCTGGTGTCGTATTTTGTAAGCCATAACACATGCACTGGTACTATTGCAAACCACTTTTTACCTCGTGCTTGCCCGCAGCTCGTGGTCGTGTGGTAGTGTTCTCGCTTCCCACGCCCGGGTTCCCGGGTTCGATTCCCGGCGGGGTCAGGGATTTTCTCTGCCTCGTGATGGCTGGGTGTTGTGTGATGTCCTTAGGTTAGTTAGGTTTAAGTAGTTCTAAGTTCTAGGGGACTAATGACCGTAGATGTTAAGTCCCATAGGGCTCAGAGCCATTTGAACCACTTCTTACCTCGTGCTTTTCTGCCAAATGTGGGTGTTGCGCTACAGTTAATGTCATTTTACCACTCTAGAACCTTTGTTTTCCTTCCATCTTTGTTTCTTCATTGCATAGATTAAACAAAAGGAATAAACAAATATATGTATTACACATTTTATAACCTGAGTACGTCATTCTTGTTCTTCCATTGTTATTATTTTCTCTCGATTCTTGCACATTTTGTACGATTTCCCCTATACCTTGTACCTATTTTCCTGGTTATTTCCAATATTTTGTACCATGTTAAATAATCGAAAGCTTTTTATAGGGCGAGAAAGTTTGTGAGTATGTCTCGATTTTACTCAAGCCTGCTTCCACTATCGAGCGCAACGTCAGAACTGTCTCTCTGATGGCATCTAACGGATCGCCAATTTTCTTTTCCATGCTTCTGTACATTATTCTCGTCCTTGATAGTGATGGTATTGGACAAAATCGCTGACATACGTGACTTTGACAAGAACGCATTGCTGTCGCAGGCACAACTGCTTCTGAGCACATCGTTTAACGTGGTGTTCTGCACCAGACGATACTACGAACATTGCAAGTTATGACTGTAGTGAACAATGGATCGCATAGATTGGACCGTGGATCACTTGAACGTCTCGCCTGTTAAGACGAATGACATTTGTTGTTAACACATCAGGTGTCGAAACTGCCATTCAGTCGAACAGCCGCTTTAAACTAGCGACACAAATGCAGGCCAGCTGAAGCAGTAATATGCCGTGGATGAAATCCACCTGGAATTCTAGGGGCTCCGCGATAGTACTAGAAGAAACCATGACTACCGTGAATTAGGTGAACATTACTGCGGACCACATGCAGTCCTTCTTTTCGTCTTCCGCAACGGCGATGGTCTCTTCCGGTAGGGTAACTGACCCTGTCACAAGACGAGGAACATGCTACAGTGGTTCCAGGAGCGTGATAGTGGACTCATTTTGACGTTTTCGCCACAAAATGTGTGTAATCTGAACCCGAAGGATCACAAACTGGAAGATATCAGGTTCCAGTTCTCCATGCGCGAACGACTGGCCCATAAATTCGGGAATTGCGTGACATGTAGACAGACATCTGGTGCTACATATCACCGAGTACTCACCTTGTCAGGATCTTGTCGAATTCAAGCCAAGCAGAATCGCTGTTGCATCGCATTCCAGAAGCTGAGGACGTGACTATTGTGAAGGCAGCCACAAAGATTTCGCTCATCCATGTATATTCAACAATACAAGAAGATGCTTTTCGCAATTCACATTCTAATTTCACACATTTGCAATTTCTGGATCTTTGCAGCATGTTAGGAACGCAGAAACAGCTTTCAACTAAAATGACCAGCTACGAGAATTTTTTTGTTTCATAGACACCACACGCAAATGCTTGATAGGACGTCTTTATATCAGTGTAACTAACATATTTTGCCTTTTTCAGGTGAAGTCCAAGGAGTTGGAAGGAAGTTAGTGAAAGGAGGTAAGAAATGAGCCGTCTGCCTACATTGTCTCTGCTTTTCGTCTTAGCTGTCTCATTCTGTGCTACTACATGATCCCATTGAGTAAAGTAAGTACACTGTAGTGTGTAATCAAGAGAACAAGGACGGATCGTAACATTTCAAATTTTTACGAATGAGATACTAAATACTCTCCTTATAAAAATAAAAGTTTCGATTCTCAGCGGAAGCAATGATGTAACGCCTGATTTGTATCTGCAACCAGGATTCACTTAGGCCTACCACTAATTTTGCAGCATCACTTTTAAAATCCTTAAACGTAAATACAACTGTTTCACTGATGTCCCGAAACTGCCTTAGCGAATTTCCGCTAGGTCGGCAATCATAAAAGTCAGGAAGATTTCTTACAGCAGCATTAAAAGTTTTTTACAACTCTGCACTACTGTATTACAGGCACATAAATGATCTCTTTTATAACTACTCCGAGTAACTTGGAACTGTAGGAGATCTTTGCCAACATCATGATGTTTTCACCGTCTTTTGCTTACCTTAATCATTATTCGGCGCAGCTAAATTATATCCTATCTTCTTATTTTCCTTGACTGTAATTGCGACATTTGTGTGGAAAGAAACTGCATCTACAAAACGCGAGAGATCCTTTAAGGGTGTTCATTTACTGTTTTGATACATCCCTATAGAAAAATATTTATCGGCGGCAAATACTAGAACTAGTCGGTAATGACAGCGATAGGTATAGCTGGTAGAGCAACTGTTTTTCTGAAAGAAAAAGGTTTCACTATTCCGTTACTAGAAGTTTATAAGAGGAACAATACAAATTAGTTAAGCGCTTGCTAGAATGACATAGATGCATTTGTCTACTTGACAGTGTTTCATATCGCACACATTAAGAAAGTAAATGCCCCAGCCTGCCTTTCCAAGTAGATAACACACTGTCGTCGTTGAGAAATTACATGTTGTTGTTCTGGTTTTCAGTCCAAAGACTGGTTTGATGGAGGTGTCCATGTTAGTGTATCCTCTGCAACCCTCTTCGTCTGTGTAACTACTGCGATCTGCATCCACTTGAAGCTGATTGCTATATTGAAGTCTTCGTCTCGCTCTGCAGTTTTTAGCCTCCTCATTTCCATCCATAACTAAAAAGACTCATGCCTATGGAAGTGGTCTATGAACTGATCTGTTGTTTTACTCAATTTGTGCCATAAATTCATTTTTCCCGACTTTGATTCAGAACCTCCTCATTACTTATTCGAGCTACCCATCTAATCTTCAGCATTCTTCTGTAGCACCATACTTCAAACATTTTTATACTCTTCTTGCACAGACTGTTGATCGTCTATCCTTCACTCACGTACTTGGCAAAATTCCAGATAAATACCTCCAGAAAAGGTTTCCTACCATTTATATTTGTGTTCTTCTTCTTCTGCTTTTACGGCCTCATTGGACCACTTCAGTCAATCATTTCTGGTCCTCTTCTTTGGTATTTTCCCCTTCCGAGTGGCCCAGTATCTCTTCATTCGTTCCGATGCTTTTCGTCGTTCCTTATCTGTAAATACCCTTTTCATTGTATGTCGTTTGCCAATTTTTGGTTTAAATCTTATTTCTGTGTCCCTCAACTTCTTTAAATTTGGCGTTTTGTTCTGCAAATCATCCAGAGTTATTTCCAGTTCTTCCATATCCTCTCTTATTTCCTTAAGCCATCCTCCTTATTGTTTCAAATTCCAGAGTTTCTCAATAATTTTCCTTGATAATCTGGTTTCTGGTGTCCTCAGAATGTGACCACAAAAAGAGATCCTTTTCTTTCGTATAGTATCAGTGATGGGCTCCAGTTCTGTGTATACCACTTCATTTGGAACTATCCGCCATTGCCCAGCTTTTTGATATTTCTTATTTATGCATGTTCTAGCAATTCTTCTCTCTACTTTTAAAATTTTGTCAATTCTGTTTTTCTGGGTGACTTTAAAAAGAGTTTCACTTCCGTATGTAACCTCTGGTTGAACCACCGTCTTGTAATGTTTTAATTTTGTTTTAATTCATAGATATTTTGTATTGTACGTAGACCACGTTAGTTTTTGAGCTTTTATCATTTTATTAGTTCTTGCTCGCCATGCAGGTTTCTCGTCCAATTTATGTGTTATAATTTCACCCAGGTATTTAAATTGTTTCACTATTTTAATTTCCCTATTGTTCACTGTGATGTGATCTATTACAAGTGGATCCGTTACCATTATTTCAGTCTTTTCAAATGATATCTGGAGTCCTAATTTTTGTGCTATATTTTGTAAGCTTGTTATTTTTTTCGTGGCTTCCTGAATATTTGTGTTCACTGTTAAAAAATTCTTCTTTTTCAGAAATTCTTTTCTTGATATTGTCAGTTTACATTTGACATCCTCTTTGTGTCGGCCATCATCAATTATTTTGCTACCCAAATAATAAATTTCACCTAGTACTTCTAATGACTCCCTTCTATTCACATGCTCTCAGCTATATCTGATCAAGTTCTGCTATGTACCATCATCTTTGTTTTTTAGGTGCCTCTTGTCTTGATTTCTTCTTATTGAACGTTTATTTCCACTTCTATATCTCCCTTCTCTCTCTCCTCTCCCCTCTCTTTCTCTCTACACCTGCATCTGTTCAAGACTGTTTTTCTTTTTTTCCCCCAGAATGTTGAATGTGGGTAGACTAGCTGTCAGGGAGTGAGTGAATGATGGGGTTTTAAGTGATCCAACGGTTGGGTTTTTGTTCAGAAGTTTTTTTGGAGGGAGTAAGGGAAGAGTAAAGGGAAAAGAAATGTGTGCCATTATTCTGATGATCGTCTGTCAGTTTGTTCTGTACTGTTTTTTTCTGTTAATTTGAATGGCGAGTTGGGTTGTTTATTGTCTTCTCTTGGTTTTTTTTAAAATCATTTTCTTTTTGCTTTAATTTTATGCCCATGATAATTTTCGTATAAGAATATTTATTACTGTTTATTCTGATTATTTTCATATCTTCCTCCCTAGAAATTAGCTTGTCATTGTGTTACCTGGCTTGCTCTACTAATGTTCTGTGTTAGTCCCATAGTTGCAAGCTCTCATACGTTCTTTGTATTGAGTATATAATGTCATACCTGTTTGTCGCATCTATCTCTCATCATATTTGTTACATTGTAATTGATATACAACTGCTTCCTGGTATATATGTTAAGTCTTTTGTTAGTTGTAGAATGTATTTTTTGATAGAGTTATCTCTTCTGAACACCATGTTTATGCACTATTTTTTGAAAATTTTGATGATTTTATGTGTGAGTTTGTCCTTTTATGGTACTGTGTCTCATCTTGTCTGCGCTTTGTTGTTGCCAAGTTAATACATTTTGTGTATTTCGTTCAGCGATGCGACACAGCATATATTCTGGGGTTACTAATCTTTAAAAAAGTTTTCAATCCCGAAAAATGTACAATAAAAATAGTACACATTGCTCACCCATAGTCATTTTGTAGACATGTGTTTCAGAAATCAGGCATTTTGGCTACTGATTCACAGTATCTTTATTCCCTCTCGAATTTTGTTATAAATAACACACTTAGGTTCAAAATGAAGAATAATGTGCATAACTGCAATACAGAAGATAAAAATGATATCAGTTAGCCCATATTGAGATTGATATTAAGACTGGCTTTATCCCAGAAAGGGGTGCACAGTGTTGGAACCAAAATTTTATCGCCTACCCAGTGATATGAAATGTCTTACAGACAGAATAGTTAAATTTGAAAACAAAGTAAAAAAATTCTCCTTGTCAAATCCTTGCGTTCCATAGGAAAACTTCTGCTTAAGGAATATGTAAAAAGTAGGAGGGATGACTTACTGACACCAGTAAAAAAAGTAAATATATAAATAAATAAATAGTGAGCAACTAGCAATATCTACATACCAATGTAAAATGACTGAATTCATATCATTATGATTACTCATACAAATAATTCATGGAGCATGAAACTAACTAACTGTCCTGCATATTCTGGGCCATTGTTACAGTGTTTAGTGTATTTCTTTCTGTTGTGTCACATTGTGTTGCTATTTTTACTCTCTTAAATTTATTTCTCATTGTAGTCATTACACAAAACATGTTACACACTTTGTAAGTATGATGCAGTGAGCAAAGTGTTAGCATGAGATATTTTTCATAGTTAGAGGCTTTGAGGCAAGGCCACCCAACAGGTATATTAGGATATATTTTTCAGTTCCGTACTAAGGAATTTAAACAATAAAGAAACATTTTGCAAAGTTTGCACGTAGATTTAAATTATGACAGTCAAAAGTTTTAGAACTGTTGATATCAAGTCATATTTTTCAAGGCTGCTCCATCAAGTCGGATTTAGCTCCAAGTAGCACAGGTTTGAGGTAGGGGTTTCTATGGAGTACAACTAAACTGTAAAAATATCTGATCTGGAGAAAGTTGTACCAATCTCCATATGATTTTTCACATTCCACTGGTTACAACAAAGAGGAAACATTCGCTGAATCTCCCATTTCAAATGCTTGACACTCTCTATGTATTATGTTTTTGATACATCATTAATATTAATGTTTTGCTGGTCTGAATGATGCTTTTTTGTTCTGAGCACTTGCAATTCTATCAGTTGGAGTAGTAAAGATACATGAAGTATGTAAATGTAACCACACAAGTTTTATGCCCTTGTAGCATATATACATATTCCATCACAGGAATTTTTTTCTTTGAAGGAATAAACATTTACACACACACTAATTTTCCTGTACATTTTTGGAGTATTATTAATTTCAACAGGAAACGAAATATTAGGTATTTTTTCTTAAAGCTCTTTAGAAAAATCTTTATAATTTCGTGTTATATCGGGATATTTTACATTTCTGCCTATCTACTGGTTTTAATGCAGAAGCTACTGCCTATAATAGAATTTTTGATCTTTTTACATAAACACAAGTATTTTTTTACTCTTTCTGGTAATTCAGTACAGGATGACCTTCTTGATGGAACATATTTATTAACTGCTACTTGTAATCCAATAATTCTATTTAATATGTATACCAATCCTTCTGAAAATTGGTGTGTGTGTAAATGTTTATTCCTTCAAAGAAAAAATTCCTCTGATGGAATATGTATATCGGTTAGAAGTAACAAAATGTAAAAAGGAAAAACGTATTTATTTATGAAACTTTTGAAAAGATAAATAATTCACACTACTGTTGGATTAAGGATTTATCTCAAGTTGCTTCTAGTCAAATTAATAAAAAAGAACACAACAAATATACAAATGACCCTTATAAAAATCCAGTTGGTTATAGAGGATCAAACTGTCTTAAAAACTTAGAGAATGTATTAAAAGACAAGTGAAAAAAATTTGGGAAATTTATTTTAAAATTGAAGAAATGAAGATGTTGTCCCACTCCTCAAGGGTGATTCGGCGTAGATCCCTCAGAGCGGTTGATGGGTGACGTCGTCCATAAACAACCCTTTTCAATCTAACTCAGGCATGTACGATATGGTTTATGTCTGGAGAACATGCTGGCGACTCTAGTGGGGCGATGTCGTTATCCTGAAGATGTGCACGAGAGGGCGCGAATTGTCGTCCATGAAGACGAATGCCTCGCCAATATGCTGCCGATATGGTTGCACTATTGGTAGGAGGATGTCATTTACGTATCGTGCAGCCGTTACGTTGCCTTCCAAGGCCGCTAGCGGTGTACGTCGGCCGCGCATATTGCCACCCCAAAACCTTGCTTCACTCGCTGGACAGTGTGTCTAAGATGTTCAGCCTGACCGGGTTGCCTCCAAACACGTCTCCGACGATTGTCTGGATCAAGGCATATGCGGTCCATTCGGCTTGTTGTTGGACCCATCTGTACCGCGGTGCATGGTGTCGTGGTTGCAAAGATGGACGTCGCCATGGACGTCGGGAATGAAGATGCGCATCATGCAGCCTATTGTGCACAGTTTGAGTCGTAACACGACGTCCTGTGGCTGCACGGAAAGCATTGTTCCACATGGTGGCGTTGCTGTCAGGGTTCCTCCGAGCCATAATCCGTAGGTAGCGATCATCCATTGCAGTAGTAGCCCTTGGGCGTACAGAGCGAGGCATATCATCTACAGTTCCTGTCTCTCTGCATCTCATGTCCGAACAACATCGCTTTGGTTCACTCCGAGATGCCTGGACACTTCCCTTGTTGAGAGCCCTTCCTGGCACAAAGTAACAATTCGTACGCGATCGAACAGCGGTATTGACTGTCTAGGCAACCGTCTAGACAACACGAGCTGTGTACCTCCTTCCTGGTGGAATAACTGGAATTGATCGGCTCTCGGACCCCCTCCGTCTAATAGGCGCTGCTCATGCATAGTTGTTTACATCTTTGGGCGGGTTTAGTGACATCTCTGAACAGTAAAAGAGACTGTGTCTGCGAAACAATACCCACAGTCAACATCTGTCTTCACGAGTTCTGAGAACCAGGGTGATACAAAACGTGTTTTGATGCTTGTACAAGCAAATGTGCTTAAGCGATAAATGGATGTTTCATTATGTTTCCTTATGAATTGTTACCTAATAATTGTACTGCGTCTCGCCTAATTCAATTGCTCAAACAGAAGTGGATGAATTAAACATCTGAACTGAAACCGTGGTAGAACGTAAACGATACATTTCCGGATACGGTTTCGTGTTCAAATTACTATGTACAACCTCCCCTCTACAAATCCTAGAAGTTTGTAAGGGGAATTTCCGAATACCCTGTATATTAACACCGAAAACCAAAGTGTGTTGAAAATGTCTGTTATTCATAACAGTTATCTTTTGAAGTAACCAACGACAAGAGCACAGTTATTTGAGATCCGTCAGAACTCAAACATCTGAAAAACCTCAATGTGGATATGTGTGTTTCTTTCATATAATTATTTTCATTTACGTTGATCATACATAATCTTAAGTATCATAAGCAGCAAATGTATTTACGTAATTCGAAATATAATTTTAATGGAAGAAAAAAGCATTCGCAACATCGGGCACACGCTACTTCACACCATGAATGCATGAACTGAATTAACAATAAAACGCTGTAGTCCATACTCAGCTGCAACAGTAACCAGTTTTCTTATCTTAAGACTTTTGGTCAGGTGATTACAGGGTTATAAATACAAAATCAAATAGGGGTAATGCAGGAGTAGGTTTAATAATGAATAAAAAAATAGGAGTGCGGGTTAGCTACTACAAACAGCAAAGTGAACGCATTATTGTGGCCAAGATAGACACAAAGCCCATGCCTACTACAGTAGTACAAGTTTATATGCCAACTAGCTCTGCAGATGATGAAGAAATTGATGAAATGTATGACGAGATAAAAGAAATTATTCAGGTAGTGAAGGGAGACGAAAATTTAATAGTCATGGGTGACTGTAAGTCGTCAGTAGGAAAAGGGAGAGAAGGAAACATAGTAGGTGGATATGGATTGGGGGGAAGAAATGAAAGAGGAAGCCGCCTTGTAGAATTTTGCACAGAGCGTAACTTAATCATAGCTAACACTTGGTTTAAGAATCATGATAGAAGGTTGTATACATGGAAGAACCCTGGAGATACTAAAAGGTATCAGATAGATTATGTAATGGTAAGACAGAGATTTAGGAACCAGGTTTTAAATTGTAAGACATTTCCAGGGGCAGATGTGGATTCTGACCACAATCTATTGGTTATGAACTGCAGATTGAAACTGAAGAAACTGGAAAAGGTGAGAATTTAAGGAGATGGGACCTGGATAAACTGAAAGAACCAGAAGTTGTAGAGAGTTTCAGGGAGAGCATAAGGGAACAATTGACAGGAATGGGGGAAAGAAATACAGTAGAAGAAGAATGGGTAGCTCTGAGGGATGAAGTAGTGACGGCAGCAGACGATCAAGTAGGTAAAAAGACGAGGGCTAATAGAAATCCTTGGGTAACAGAAGAAATATTGAATTTAATTGATGAAAGGAGAAAATATAAAAATGCAGTAAATGAAGCAGGCAAAAAGGAATACAAACGTCTCAAAAATGAGATCGACAGGAAGTGCAAAATGGCTAAGCAGGGATGGCTAGAGGACAAATGTAAGGATGTAGAGGCCTGTCTCACTAGGGGCAAGATAGATACTGCCTACAGGAAAATTAAAGAGACCTTTGGAGAGAAGAGAACAACTTGTATGAATATCAAGAGCTCAGATGGCAACCCAGTTCTAAGCAAAGAAGGGAAGGCAGAAAGGTGGAAGGAGTATATAGAGGGTTTATACAAGGGCGATGTACTTGAGGACAATATTATGGAAATGGAAGAGGATGTAGATGAAGACGAAATGGGAGATAAGATACTGCGTGAAGAGTTTGACAGAGCACTGAAAGACCTGAGTCGAAACAAGGCCCAGGGAGTAGACAAAATTCCATTAGAACTACTGATGGCCTTGGGAGAGCCAGTCCTGACAAAACTCTACCATCTGGTGAGCAAGATGTATGAGACAGGCGAAATACCCTCAGACTTCAAGAAGAATATAATAATTCCAATCCCAAAGAAAGCAGGTGTTGACAGATGTGAAAATTACCGAACTATCAGTTTAATAAGTCACAGTTGCAAAATACTAACGCGAATTCTTTACAGACGAATGGAAAAACTAGTAGAAGCGGACCTCGGGGAAGATCAGTTTGGATTCCGTAGAAATGTTGGAACACGTGAGGCAATACTAACCCTACGACTTATCTTAGAAGCTAGATTAAGAAAAGGCAAACCTACGTTTCTAGCATTTGTAGACTTAGAGAAAGCTTTTGACAATGTTAACTGGAATACTCTCTTTCAAATTCTGAAGGTGGCAGGGGTAAAATACAGGGAGCGGAAGGCTATTTACAATTTGTATAGAAACCAGATGGCAGTTATAAGAGTCGAGGGGCATGAAAGGGAAGCAGTGGTTGGGATAGGAGTGAGACAGGGTTGTAGCCTCTCCCCGATGTTATTCAATCTGTATATTGAGCAAGCAGTAAAGGAAACAAAAGAAAAATTCGGTGTAGGTATTAAAATTCATGGAGAAGAAGTAAAAACTTTGAGGTTTGCCGATGACATTGTAATTCTATCAGAGACAGCAATGGACTTGGAAGAGCAGTTGAACGGAATGGACAGTGTCTTGAAAGGAGGATATAAGATGAACATCAACAAAAGCAAAACGAGGATAATGGAATGTAGTCAAATTAAATCTGGTGATGCTGAGGGAATTAGATTAGGAAATGAGACACTTAAAGTAGTAAAGGAGTTTTGCTATTTAGGGAGTAAAATAACTGATGATGGTCGAAGTAGAGAGGATATAAAATGTAGACTGGCAATGGCAAGGAAATCGTTTCTGAAGAAGAGAAATTTGTTAACATCGAGTATAGATTTAAGTGTCAGGAAGTCGTTTCTGAAAGTATTTGTATGGAGTGTAGCCATGTATGGAAGTGAAACATGGACAATAACTAGTTTGGACAAGAAGAGAATAGAAGCTTTCGAAATGTGGTGCTACAGAAGAATGCTAAAGATAAGATGGGTAGATCACATAACTAATGAGGAGGTATTGAATAGGATTGGGGAGAAGAGAAGTTTGTGGCACAACTTGACCAGAAGAAGGGATCGGTTGGTAGGACATGTTCTGAGGCATCAAGGGATCACCAATTTAGTATTGGAGGGCAGCGTGGAGGGTAAAAATCGTAGAGGGAGACCAAGAGATGAATACACTAAGCAGATTCAGAAGGATGTAGGTTGCAGTAGGTACTGGGAGATGAAGAAGCTTGCACAGGTTAGAGTAGCATGGAGAGCTGCATCAAACCAGTCTCAGGACTGAAGACCACAACAACAACAACAACAACAATTCATTTAAACTTCTTACTCTCAATCCCCCTCTCCCCTCCACCATCAACAACTCAAAAATGTGTTGCAATAGTGTCGTTGAGAAGCCACGGTCATCAGTCTTCTGACGGGTTCAATGCGGCCTGTCACTATTTCTTCTCTTATCCCAACCTATTGGATGTATACCAATCTCTGTCTTTTCCTATAGGTTTTACCTTACACTGCTTTTCTAGTAGCATGATGATTATTTCTTGATGTCTTAACAGATGTCCTGTCATACTATGCCTCCTTCTCGTCAGTGTTTCTCATATTATCCATTCTTAGCCGATTCTGCGAAGATCCTCCTCATTCCATACCAGTCCACGAAAGTTTCAGCATCCTTCGTAGCACCACGTCTCAAACACTTCGATTTTCTTTTGAATACATCGTGGGAGTGAACAGTGATCAATGTGTTAGAGATATTTACTATCGAAAACAGTCTTGATCACAATTTACTTATTACAGTGACCGGTTTCGACCACTACTGTGGTCATCTTCAGACCAATGAGTAAGAACCTCCTTCTGGTGGTGATGTACCACCAGAATAAATAAATTATGATCAAGACTGTTTTTGATAGTAAATACTTCGATTTTCTTCTGTTCCAATTTTCCCACAGTGCATGATTGACTACCGTACAATGCTGTGCTCCTGTAGTACATTCTGAGAAACCTCGTCTTCAGGTTAGGGATAGTCTTTGATAGTAGGAAATTTCTCTTGGCCAGGAATGTCATATTTGTCTGTGCTAGTCTGCTTTTTATACCCTCCTTGCTTCATCCGTCATAGGCCTTTTGATTCCATGCAAGCTGAATTCCTTAACTTCGTTTGGTTCGTGATCACCAGTTTTCATGTTATATGTTTTATTGCTAATCTCATTTCTGATATTCCTCAACACGTATACCATGCTCATTAGACTGTGCATTCCGCTCAATACGTCCTGTAATTGTTCTTCACGTTCACCGAAGATATCATTCTTCACTTTCACTGAGGATACCATTAGTATCCTCAAACCTTGAATCTTAATCCTACTCTTGAACAATCCTTTTATTCCCGTCATTGCTTCTTTTATGTATACATTGAACAGTAGGGGCGAAAGGATGACTCCCTCTCTTACATCATTTATAATTCGAGCACTTTGTTCTTGGTCTTCCAATCTTATTGTTCCCTTTTAGCTCTACATATCGCCAGTCTTTCCCTGAAGCCTACACCCATTTTTCTCAGAATTTCGAAAATTTTCCACCATTTTACGTTGTCGAACACTGTTTCTAGGTCGACAGTTCTTATTAACATGTTTTTATTTTTCGTAAGTCTTGCTTCCTTTATCATTCGCAAACTTAGAAATGCTTGTCTCGTATTCTTAACTTTCCGGAAGCCAAACTTTTCGCCATATAAGAGATCCTCAGTTTCCTTTTCCGTTATTGTGTACGTTATTCTTGTAAACAGCTTGGATACATGAGTCGTTATGCTGATTTTGTTCTCGCACCCAGCCGCCCTCGTTGTTCTCGAGATTGTGTGGATGATCTTTCCCCCTAAGGTCTAATGGTATGTCTCCAGACTCGTATACACTACACACCAGCTTCAATGGTAGCTTGGTTGTCATTGTCCCTAACGACTGCAGAAATTCCGAAGGAGTGCTATGAAACATCTTCAGAAAAAAATTCAAAAGAGGAAAAATTTGTTGAGTGTAGTGACAGGTAAATAGAGGGTCAATACTTTGCCTTTACTATCGTTTATACGATGTGTCAAATACACTGCACAAAAGAATTGAAGGGTCGATTTTTTGAAATCCAGTTGTTGTCCCTCTTAACGATGAAAAAGTTTGAAATGCGGGTCAAAGATGCCTTCAAACTTCCTCTGTAAAGGTGCAAAACTGTGGCGGCCTGTGACGTCACGACAACGCTTTTAGAGGAAGGGTGTCGACTACACATGCGAAAGGAAAGAAAAAGGCTAGGGCTCGGAAGTTCCGGAAGTTCATGTGAGGTGTAAGGCTACGTTGGCACCAAATTTTGTAACACTTTTGCCTAACAACACGGTAGAAGTGCCACACGATCGGAAGGTCGTCGCCTCCCCCTCCCCTCCCCCGTTAACCACTTCTCACTCAATTCTTTTGATGCCTTTGTGACAGAGGTCAGAACCGCAACACCCAGCATCCAAATCACGCAGTTTTCTTATGGATGGCAGAGGAAGACATTTGAGGCAGGTTACCTCTGAGAATCGACACGAAAAGATCTCAGCTCGTGGCATAATGAATGTCAATGAAAACACCCTTTCTCTTGCAACGTTCATTCACAGGCATTTTGTGGACGAAAATAACAATTTGCAGTGCGATGTCCAACAGAACGACGTTCCCGACAGCCTTTGCCACTGTTGTCACCCTCTGGCTGGTTTATCCCTTGTCTATGGACACCTTCTAGTTTATCCCTCGTCTAAGGACATCGTGGGGCCACAGTGCCATTGAACATGATTTGACCTCTTTGGAATGTAGCACTATTGCAATTTTTGCTCTGGTATACATGATGGCAACAATAGTGACCGTTGAAAACCATTCGACGAATTTTGAATGTGATCCGATGCAGCAAAAAAAAATTTATGCTTTTCTAGCCCTACTGTTTTGCACCCTCCTGTGACGTGATCAGAGGGGGCGGGGCTCTGATATATGCATGAAGGAAATAGAGAACTATCTCTCTAGCACACCCCAGTTGTGACAACACTCCCGGTGCCGCCTCCACACATTTGTTGCTTTAAAAATGTACCTGTTCAGAGACAACCCTCAAGCCACTGTTATGCACCTGCAGGCAGGCAACCCCTTCGACACTCCTTGCATTCCACATGTCCACAAGCAGTGCTAGAGCAGCAGTGCACCGCCACTCAGCTAGAGTGTGTCAGAGGTTTTACCTGCCCGCCAGTGCTTAGGAATCGGTCCAGGATTGTCTCTGTACAGGAATATTTTTAATGTGGTCGACAGTGGTGTGCAGGTGACACCGAGATTGCTGCCAAACTGAACGGTCTTAGAGAGATACTTTGCGTTTTATTCGAGCAGATGTCAGTCTCTCACCCTGTCGTCATCTTGCCACAGGAGGACGCGAAACAGCAGGGCTGAAAAAACAGAGACTCCATGTTCTGTGTCGGGTCACTTTCAAATTTTGTCGAACGATGCTAAAGTTGCAGTCGCGTTACAGCCCAAAGAGACCACATCACGTTCAGTGCAGCTGTAGTCTCACGATGTCCTCACCGAAGGGCGTAGTCGTCTGGCGAGGAGTCCGCAGTGTCAAAGATTGTGAAGTACGTCATTGTGTTGCACAACACAATGCAAAATGTCGATTTAGATCGCAAAATGTGAGTGAAAGAGGAGGGGTGGCTTCATTGACGCCCTTTATACCAACCACCTCATGAGGCCTTTTCGTGTCGTTTCTGAGAGTGGTGTGTCTGAAATATTTTCCTCAGCCACCTGTAAGAAAACGCTGGATTTCAGCGCTGGGCGTCGCTGTTTTGACCTCTATCGCAGAGGCGTCAAGAGAAGGAATGAGAAGTGCGTAACGGAGGAATGACGACCTTCCCATCGTGTGACACGTCTAACGTGACCTGGGCCAGAACTATGGAGAAATTTGGTGCCAGTGTGGTCTCATTATCCACCTTGAACCTAGCATGAAACTCTAGCTTTTTTTCTTGTATGTGTCAACACCTTGCTGAACCTGAAGGCGATGCCGTGGCGTACGGCGCTTGTCCGCCATTACAGAGGAAGGTTGCAGGCACCTTTGAGTATTACTTCAAACTTCTGTGTCGTATTGGGGGAAATGGATGATTTTCAACAAAGTGACCCTTTAATTCTTTTGCGCAGTGTCAGTATGAAAGCTTTTGTGGTCTGCCTTACGGCAGGTCTTGTCATAGGGGAAGCCTCGTCAGAGAGGTCCACCGCATGAGCGTCTAGGGAAGTGATTCCAGTGGTGGTTTCCCGAAGCCTTCCACTTCATAGTTTCAGCATAAGTATTGAAAAATCGATATTTTTCAAATGTCGATGATCGTAAACATCCCTACCTTCCACGCATTTGGGCACTTTTAGAAACGTGTGCGACACATGGAGTAGAAAAAAAACAACATATATTGAGTAATAATTGAAAAGGAGAAAAAAGGTATGACTCTAGGGCACTGGAGAATTTGGGCTTCCTGGTAACAGATTCAGAGCCTTCGCTTGCATTAAAACAACGAGCCACATCTGGTGAGCACTTAATACGAGCCTTCCGTGTCGACAGCTACGTGGGTGGCGGGCGCGGTGTCTGGAGAGACGGCGGGCCGCTTCCTGGAGCTGGTGGGCCTCAACAGCACCTGCGCGGGGGAGGCGGAGGCCGGCTGCCGGCGCGTCGTCGACCAGCTGGTCACTGAGTACCTGGACGTCGACGACGCGTCGCTCACTCCACAGGGCATCTACGAGGCGCTCAAGAAGCGCATCGTCGTGCACCCTGGTAAGTCGCTCCCGCTCCCCTCACACTGGCCGTCTCTGAAGGATGACCAACCCCAAGCTCGCCACCCCTGTGGGTCCCAGGCATTGCTCACGGCGCGGTCTGACCAAGTGCCCGGCACCCACAGTAGCGGTTCTGTTGTGTTGGTCGTTTGTGAAGCATAAACCATGTTGACTTTATGGAAACGTTGTTTTAAGTTTTGAAACAGGAATAGCTTCGCTTGCAAGGAGCAAGGAAGTGGTTGGTTTGGGGAAGCACGTAAGAATGGTGGCCAGTGTTGAGACACGAGTGCGTAAAAGTTAAGGACAAAAGTATCTAATACATTGTGTGTCACTGCCAAATAGCGCTGGTCGAACGAACTTGACCCATGTGTAGAAAGAACTCCTGCAGTATAGTGTAAAATATAACTGAAAGCCATAGTCAATGAAATGAATAGAAATGACACTTTCATTGGAACACAATAATTATATCAAGTTCACTGCGATTCATGACAGTAGGCTGTACATTACAAATGGTGGACCATGCTTCTTAATAGTGTTTGTGACCTCGAGGGACGGCAGTGCACACTCGGCATGCTGCCATGCTGGTCACGAGGTCGGTAAAGAGTTATTGTTTTAGGGTGTGCCATTCCTCCACCAGCGCTGTTTACAACTTCTGCACGGTTCGTGCGTATGGACGTACTGCAAACTGTCGACATTAAAGTTTTCTGAGTTTGGTACAGCGCCGTAATGTACAAACTACTGCTGCTATAGAAAAAACCAACGTTTCGGCAACGATTGCAGCGGCCTTGGTCTGATGGTGCGTTCTAGCTATGCATTGTCCTTTATATTTTGTTGTTAGTGTTCGCTGCGCATGCCATTACGTCATCATTTTAAAAAGGTAGTTAGTTTCATTGGTCACTTAAGGAAGAAGGAGAGGGAACTTTATTTTAATACGTTATTGCCGTGGAGGGAGAACGTGACCTCTGTTGTCCATTGGCTCTTGTGTTATGTACCATGTCGTGACTCTGGCCACGGAAGCCTACGCAATTATATTAGCAACCTGTATGGGCAGGAAACACACAGCAACATCCGCAAACTGGAAATATTCAGGAAGAAGAAGCCAGTCCATTCGCGGAATACCCTCTGGTTCCAGCAGCTCCTCAACCTGTGAAACTCCATGTGGTCGAGCACTGTCATCCGTAACAATGAAGTCAGGGGCGAATGCATCCTGAAAAAGTCGCGCATGGGAGAGGAATAGACATCCTCACAATTACGTTGACCAGCGAGTGTACCGTGTTCAAAGATTTGGAGGTCAGTACGCCCGTGCAACATTATGTCTCCCCGCACCACAACATCTGGATACCGAAACCATCATGTTCTACAGTGTTCGTGGGTGCCTTACATGTTTCCACCTACCGTCACAGGTGGGCACGTCATGAATAATCAAGGAACTTTATCGAGCATGATCATTTACTGTGTTTACTGTGCCGTAGCAGTTCTTTCTATGTAGGGTAGGCTGGGTCAAATGTGCGCACTTAACGCTTTTCTACGCCGCGCGGGTAGCCGAGTGGTCTAGGGTGTCTTGTCACGGTCCGCGCGGGTTCCCCCGTCGGAGGTTCGAGTCCTCCCTCGGGCACGGGTGTGTGTGTCGTCCTTAGCGTTAGTCAGTTGCGTGTAAGCCAAGGAACCGATGACCTCAGCAGTTTGGTCCCATAAGACCTTACCACAAATTTCCAATTTCCAACACTTTTCTATTTTTCCTTTTTGCTTTTATGGTTACGTGAAAATGACAGTTGTGTTCAATACACCTAGGATCATACCAAAATTCAAGTACTTCAATGCTGTATTGAAGTTACATTTAACAGAATGTTACGAAAGAAGAAAATAGGTCTTTGCCCCAGGCCTGGACAAACTTCCACACAAAAACAAATTATTATAATCATAACAGACTAAAGGACAATTAAAGTATTTGTCAGGTACTGCCATTATTAACTTCTATAATGTTTTACTATATCAAAATCATCACCATGATCATAATAACCATAATCACTGTCTCCATCATTGTGATCGTATTAAACATCAAAACATGACACTAACATATCACTAATTTAAATGCAAAACAGTTTAACAGAAGGAAATACATTGTATTATTATTATTATTATTATTATTATTATTATTATTATTGTTTGGCCATCTCTTGGCACAGTTCTTTACAGTTTTTCCTGTACGGTCTGCATTCCAGTTTCGTCTTCATTATAGACTTTATGGGGCGTAAAATTATATTTAGGTTGGAAAGTTTCCGAGTAACTGAAAAGAAGTTTCATTTGTGCCTTATTGAACCCCATTATCTCCTCATACTGATTTTCTCCAGTTGCCTCATAAATTATGACGAGTGACGAATAAGCGATCCCAGTTATCCCCAGCCAATCGGGTTTCTTTATTAAATAGGTGAGTGAGGGCATTACTTTCGGCAGACTGATAAGCTTCATGTCGGAACTGTTTAAGCGCAAGGCCGTAGAACATAGACCAGATTGATACAGTCCTTCGCCAATTCCGTTTCCTCTGTCCCAGAAAATACTTTCTTGAAACGCTCAACTGACGCGGCCCCAGGCCTGCTTTAAGTCTTTTACATAATATGATTTCACTACATCCAAGACCTTGAGCTGCATTTCTATTAGCTTCTTTGCGGCCTCTGACGTTTTAGAAGGCAACGGCATGGAGAACGTTTTTCTCTCTTAGTTTCTCTAAATTGAGGTTGAATTAGTCTTGTTAATACTGAATCAGTCAATGTGAAATAGAGAACTATAAATCAAGCCCCATCAAATCTGCTAAATAAATCTACGCGTTCAGTGTTAAAACCAAAGAAAGAAAAGACAAACTTTTTGGGACAAAGGTACGCATGCGGACATCTGCCGCAGCTAGTTCTTAGGATGTTTGCACGGTGACGCTGATTTCTGAACTTCCGGTATCAGCTGGCATATGTGACAACTTGTTAAAGTAATAGCCAAGCTTAAAGCGTGAGTTAGGTTTTGTAACTGAATACAAGGCACTGCTAATTATTTGGACTGTTGTTGTAGCAGACAGAAACCGTCGAGTACATGGTAAATACCAAGATTGTAGGCCCCAGAAAACTAACTCACCTCATATATCGAAAGCTACAAAGCACAAACCACTAACACAATACCCCTGACTCTTCCACCATAAACCCTCTCAACTGAAAATGCAGATCTGACACACTACACTCACAACTAGGAAAAATCTTTGCCCTGCGTGCACCTTTGTCCCCGCCTACCATACGGTTCAAGTTGCATCGAGCTATGCTTCTTAGCAGTAACACATCACGTGAGAGGTACTTTCGTCATTACGTTTTGCAGAACATTAGACAGTGCTTCCTATTTAAGATTAAAATACTAGTTTTTGAGTGTAGTTCCATAAGTAAGACATTAATCACCTGTATATATTCTGTAAACCGACTTCTTCCATGTACATCGATAGAAAAATCGTTCAGTTTATGGAACATGCAACTAACTTCTTTCCCCTTTGGAAATCCTATAGACTCGCTCACAGTTCCTTGATATGTGGCTGAAAAGAAGCGAGTTTTGTATCACCACACACTATCCTCTCAGGTAGGATATGAAAGATGAGAGGAAAAGAACACTTTGTACTCTCTGCGTCCTTCGTTGTGGTCGCAACATTGTGTTGTCCCCTCAGTGGATCACATTTTCACATTAATTTGATGAGATGTCCAGAACTGGATGATGATGTTGGGGGGGGGGGGGGGCTGCTATTGATTTGTAGCTGTTTCCACGTACGCCGACCATTGAGGAGATCTGTATGGGATCTGCCCGGATAAACTTGCGTATTAAACCGGCCGCTTCAAGGAGAGGGGGATGTGCCGGTAGTGGTAAGTTCCTATGGGACCAAACTGCTGAGGAAATCGGTCCCGAGGCTTACACACTACTTAATCTGACTTAAGCTGACTTAATATAAGTACAGCACACATACCCGTGCCCGAGGGAGGACTCGAATCTCCAATGGGAGGAGCTCTGCGAACCGTGGCAAATCGCCTTAGACAGCGCGGCAAGTGCTCTGGCCCCCCGATGGAATCTGCACGGGAGATTTACTTCAAGCGTCGGTGTATCGGTGTCGCCTTTAGGAGGTTTCTCACATTCCACTAGGTGAATTTCGGGTTGATGCCCACGTCGCGCCTGAGATAAACGCTATACAAACATTTAGAAAACTATCTTACACTCCGACGCACAATTTACTCAAGACGCGTACGCATGGGGTATACAGATCCATGCTGGGATACAGATGACCTTCGATGTTCGGTCTCCCAACACATAATCAGCTGAGCTCAGCGGTTGTATGCTGGCAGCTCGGCAGCAGTCCCAAATCTGAGTCAGTGGGTGGGTGGGGGTGGGGGGTGGGGGGGGGGGCACACCGCGGTTTCTCGAAGAAAAAACCTTGTTTCACAAAGCTATCACCCATCGCACTTGCTGTATCGATTATTCATATGATTTTGACATGCGTCCCAGTCGATTTTGAACACATTCTAAGTTGATTTCTGAACGAATCATAAGTTGATTTTTGAATGCCCGCATAGTGTACGCGATGTCTCTGCAAGGTGAATCTCTGTCTCATCTAGAAATAAAAGACTTTGGGTGAGCGAATGATCAGCGCTGTTATGATTATTAGCGGAATTCGTAGATCCAGATTACCAGGGCAGAAATAAACGACTAATAGGAATAATATGTAAAGAAAGGTACATATTATCTTCTTGGTATATCTAAGAAATGATATTTTGACAGAAAAATTTTGCCAGATCGCTACATTACCAGTTTACAGCCCCGGGTTACCTGCTGCTTTAAGTTCAGTTCTAGGAACAGCGTAAAAAACGCGTCATACGAACATGTAACAACGCCTAATTGGAAAATAAATGCGAGATAAGTGAACCTGCGAAGTTAACTGGAAAATAAGTTTTGACAGTGGCGGAAATAGTTGTGGAAAAATGGTTCAAATGGCTCTGAGCACTATAGGACTTAAAATCTGAGGTCGTCAGTTTTTATTTATTTATTTATTTATTTATTTATTGTTCCGTGGGACCACATTTAGGAGAAGTCTCCATGGTCATGGAACGAGTCAATACATGAAATTATAACACGATTGTAGAAACAGAATGAAATGAAATATAAGAAACATATTCAGGCGACAAGTCGTTAGTTTAAATAAAGAAAATTAAGAATGTAACACTGGAATTTGCTTAATTTTTTAGCTCTTCCAGGAGCTCCTCGACAGAATAGAAGGAGTGAGCCATGAGGAAACTCTTCAGTTTAGACTTAAAAGTGTTTGGGCTACTGCTATGGTTTTTGAGTTCTTGTGGTAGCTTATTGAAAATGGATGCAGCAGAATACTGCACTCCTTTCTGCACAAGAGTCAAGGAGGTGCATTCCACATGCAGATTTGATTTCTGCCTAGTATTAACTGAGTGAA
This sequence comes from Schistocerca nitens, assembly GCF_023898315.1. Lineage (NCBI taxonomy): Eukaryota > Metazoa > Arthropoda > Insecta > Orthoptera > Acrididae > Schistocerca > Schistocerca nitens. The sequence goes on along the minus strand of NC_064622.1, from coordinate 484,796,476 downwards.
AGCTGCTAACTCTTGGGAATAAGCTAATATTACTAACAACAAACGACATTAAAGAAAGTACATACTGTGAGGGCAATGTCAAAATTCCCAGACTATTGAATAGGGGTCGACAAGAGGTTTTCGAACTTACACCATACATAGCTCGAACAGCCCGTTTTTGAGCCAAAAATACCCTTTTTGAATCAGAAGAATTACCCCTAAAAATAATACCATATGACATAAGCGTATGAAAATATGCGAAGTATACTACTTTTCGTGTTGAAATGTCTCTTATTTCAGATACTGTTCTAATGGTAAATAAAGCGGCATTTAGTTTCTGAACAAGATCCTGAACATGGGCTTTCCACAACAACTTACTATCTATCCATACGCCTAGGAACTTGAACTGCCGGCCGAAGTGGCCGTGCGGTTAAAGGCGCTGCAGTCTGGAACCGCAAGACCGCTACGGTCGCAGGTTCGAATCCTGCCTCGGGCATGGATGTTTGTGATGTCCTTAGGTTAGTTAGGTTTAACTAGTTCTAAGTTCTAGGGGACTAATAACCTCAGCAGTTGAGTCCCATAGTGCTCAGAGCCATTTTTTTGAACTTGAACTGTTCCGTCTCGCTTATAACATGCCCATTCTGTCTGATTAAAATGTCAGTTCTTGTTGAATTGTGAGTTAGAAACTGTAAAAACTGAGTCTTACTGTGATTTAGCATCAAATTATTTTCCACAAGCCACGAACTTATATCATGAACTACATTATTTGATACTGTTTCAATATTACACACAAGATCCTTCACTACCAAGGTGGTGTCATCAGCAAACAGAAATATTTTTGAATCACCTGTAATACTAGAAGGCATATCATTTATATAAATAAGAAACAGCAGTGGCCCCAGCACCGACCCTTGGGGAACGCCCCATTTAACAGTGCCCCATTGGGACTGAACATCATTACCACTCTCAATATTGCGGAGGATTACCTTCTGCTTTCTGTTCTTAAAGTAGGAGGCGAACCAATTGTAAGCTACTCCCCTTACTCCATAATGTTCCAACTTCTGCAGTAATATTTTGTGGTCAACACAGTCAAAAGCCTTCGTTAAATCAAAGATAACACATAACGTTCGCAACCTTTTATTTAATCCGTCCAAAACCTCACAGAGAAGAGAGACTATAGCATTTTCAGTTGTTAAGCCATTTCTAAAACCAAACTGTACATTTGACAGCAAATTATGTGAATTTAAATGCTGCAGTAACCTTGTATATACAACCTTCTCGATAACTTTAGCAAACACCGATGGCATAGAAATAGGTCTATAATTGTCAACATTATCCCTGTCTCCCTTTTTGTAAAGTGGCTTCACTACTGAGTACTTTAATCGGTCAGGAAACCGACCACTCCTAAAGGAAAAGTTACAGATATGGCTAAGTACTGGGCTAACATACATAGAGCAATACTTCACTATTCTGCTAGATACCCTGTCATATCCATGAGAGTTCTTGGTCTTTAGTGATTTAATTATTAACTCAATCTCCCTCTTGTCAGTATCATGGAGGAGCATTTCAGGTAACAGTCTCGGAACACTTTTTTCTAAGAGCGCTATATGATTCCCTGTTGGGACTAGGTTTCTATTTAGTTCACCTGCTATATTCAGAAAGTGATTATTAAGTACTGTTCATATATGCGACTTATCAGTAACACGGACATCCCCACTACGCACTGATTCTATATTCTCGACCTGTCTCTGCAGACCAGCCACTTCCTTTACGACTGACCATATGGTTTTAATTTTATCCTGAGACTTAGCTATTCTATCTGCATACCACATACTTTTTGCCTTCCTAATAACTTTTTTAAGCACCTTACAATACTGTTTGTAATGGGCTGCTGCATTTACATTGTGACTGTTTCTAACGTTTTGATATAATTGCCACTTTGTTCTACAAGATATTCTTATCCCTTTAGTCAGCCACCCCGGCTGCCTGTTTGTGCTAGTACCCTGTTTTGAACGTTCTAACGGAAAGCAATTTTCAAAGAGCACGAGAAAAGTCTTGAGGAAAGCATTATATTTATCGTCTACTGTATCAGCACTATAAACATCTTGCCATTCCTGTTCCTTGATAAGGTTTACAAAAGTCTGTACAGCAACTGGATCAGCTTTCCTAAAAAGTTGGTAACTATATTTAACATGTGTTGCAGCACAAAAATCTTTTAGACTTAAAATTTGTGCATCATGATCTGAAAGGCCATTCACCTTTCTGCTAACAGAATGCCCTTCTAATAATGACGAATGAACAAAAATATTGTCTATGGTTGTTCTACTGTTCCCTTGCACTCTCGTTGGAAAGAATACGGTTTGCATAAGATTATATGAATTAAGGAGGTCTACCAGCATCCTTTTCCTTGCACAATCACTTATACAATTAATATTGAAGTCACCACATATAACTAACTTTTTGTATTTCCTATAAAGTGAACCAAGAACCTCCTCTAGCTTTAGCCTAGAACTTACAACTACTTAAACCTAACTAACCTAAGGACATCACACACATCCATGCCCGAAGCAGGACTCGAACCTGCGACCGTAGCGGTCGCGCGGTTCCAGACTGAAGCGCCTAGAACCGCTCAGCCACCCTGGCCGGCTAATAGTTGTGGAATATATACAAATTTCGTACTACTACTACTTTTCGACTTCATACTTGAGAAACTGGACCATATGAATGAAATGTGAAACTATTTCCTAACATAAAACTTTTTGCTTGTAGTAAGCGTAATATTGATATTTTGTGAATTGCGTTCTGTCGTGCTATGTACGTAAATGAGGTACATAAAAATTGCCATTTGTCTCAAAACAGTCTAGCTTATTTGGCAAGTGTTACAATTCCTACAATAGCCTATTTCGTTTTATTTAACAGACAGTGACAAAATAGAGGTTATCAAATCGAGAAACCACAGCAGTCTTGGCTACTATTCGTATTAATAACTTTTTCAATATTAGATAACGAGATTTTGATTTTTCGTGTAGCAAAATGTTTGACGAACTTTGAGGTAACAGGTTGTTTCTCAAAAAGGAAAGCACGCCGTGTGAAGCTGTAGCGAGATTAGAGAGGAAAAGAAATGCTGGGACCTAAGGATTGAAGAAATGTGTACTATCTTGCTTGTCTCTTATATTTACTGGTGTTACGTTTCCAGTATTTAAGTTCATGTCACTCAAAAGAGGAAGTTATTAACTAACAGGCAATAAAGAGTGCAAATTTTCTGAAGAGTTGTTATTCTCCCTATCACAAATAATCCCACACAGAATTAATTGCTAGTTTTTTTCAAGGGGGGCAGCAGGAGAGACACTGCAGGTCAATTTAATTTCCACTGTCCTGAATATAGGTTTGATGGCTTCCATTACAAAATATACACGTTTGAATTCCGCAGAGCAAAATACACTGACATGCAATAGAAGAATGTAATGTGCACAGGCGTGACTCTACCCTTTGGTACACTTGAGACAAAATAACACGTCTTACGGTATATATATACAGGGCGGTCCATTGATCATGACAGGGCCAAATATCTCACGAAATAAGCGTCAAACGAAAAAAAATACAAAGGGCGAAACTTGTATAGCTTGTAGGGGGAAAGCAGATGGCGCTATGGTTGGCCCGCTAGATGACGCTGCCATAGGTCAAACTGATATCAACTGCTTTTTTTTTTTAAGTAGGAACCCCCAGTTTTTATTACATATTCGTGTAGTACTTAAAGAAATATGAATGTTTTAGTTGGACCACTTTTTTCGCTTTGTGATAGATGGCGCTCTAATAGTCACAAACATATGGCTCACAATTTTAGACGAACAGTTGGTAACAGGCAAGTTTTTTAAATTAAAATACAGAACGTAGGTATGTTTGAACATTTTATTTCGGTTGTTCCAATGTGATACATGTACCTTTGTGAACTTTTCTGAGAACACATGCTGTTACAGCGTGATTACCTGTAAATACCACATTAATGCAATAAATGCTCAAAATCATGTCCGTCAACCTCAATACATTTGGCAATACGTGTAACGACATTCCTCTCAACAGCGAGTAGTTGGCCTTCCGTAATGTTCGCACATGCATTGACAATGCGCCGACGCATGTTGTCAGGCGTTGTCGGTGGATCACGATAGCAAATATACTTCAACTTTCCCCATAGAAAGAAATCCGGGGACGTCAGATCCGGTGAACGTGGGGGCCATGGTATGGTGCTTCGACGACCAGTCCACCTGTTATGAAATACGCTATTCAATACCGCTTTAACCGCACGCGATCTATGTGCCGCACACCCATCATGTTGGAAGTATATCGGCATTCTGTCAATCAGTGAAACATCTTGTAGTAACATCGGTAGAACATTACGTAGGAAATCAGCATACATTGCACCATTTAGACTGCCATCGATAAAATGGGGGCCAATTGTGCTTTCTCCCATAATGCCGCACCATACATTAACCGCAAAGGTCGCTGATGTTCCACTTGTCGCAGCCAGCGTGGATTTTCCGTTGCCCAATAATGCATATTATGCCGGTTTACGTCAACGCTGTTTGTGAATGACGCTTCGTCGCTAAATAGAACGCGTGCAAAAAATCCGTCATCGTCCCGTAATTTATCTTGTGCCCAGAGGCAGATCTGTACACGACGTTCAAAGTCGTCTCGATGAAATTTCTGGAGCATAGAAGTATGGTACGTGTGCAATTGATGTTGATGTAGTATTCTCAACACCGACGTTTTTGAGATTCCCGGTTCTTGCGCAATTTGTGTGCGGATTAGCCGCGACAGCAGCTGAAACACCTACTTGGGCATCATCATTTGTTGCAGGTCGTGGTTGAAGTTTCATATGTGGCTGAACACTTCCTGTTTCCTTAAATAACGTAACTATCCGGCGAACGTTCGGGACACTTGGGTGATGTCGTCCAGGACACCGAACAGCATACATAGCACACGCCCGTTGGGCATTTTGATCACAACAGCCATACATCAACACGATATCGACCTTTTCCGCAATTGGTAAACGGTCCATTTTAACACGGGTAATGTATCACTAAGCAAATACCGTCCGCACTGGCGGAATGTTACGTGATACCAAGTACTTTGTGACTATTACAGCGCCATCTATCACAAAGCGAAAGAAGTGGTTCAATTAAAACATTGATATTTCTTTACGTACTACACGAATATGTAAGAAAAAATGGAGGTTACCATTTAAAAAAACGAAGTTGATATCCGTTTGACCTATGGCAGCGCCATCTAGCGGGCTAACAATAGTGCCATTTGGTTCCCCCCTTCAAGCTAGACGAGTTTCGTTCTTTGTTGTTTTTTCGTTTGATGCTTATTTCGTGAGATGTTTGGCCCGGTCACTATCAATGGACCACCCTGTATATTCAAAAAGATGTGCGCTACAGAATGAACATATTTTTGAAAAATCTTTTTTTTTTTTTTTTTTTTTTTTTTAATTTTGGCATCCTATCTCAAACAGTCGAGGGGGAAGGACGGGGGAGAAAGGGGGGGGGGATGTCGCCAGTTAAGCTTTTGCCCCTGCTCGGAAATGTCGTAGATCCGGGGCCTTTCAGTAGTGTGTGGCGTGTGGCGTGTGCAGGCACCAAGTGGTGCGGCGCGGGGAACGTGGCCCGCAGCGAGGACGACGCGGGCGTGCTGGCGGCGACGGACGCGTGCTGCCGCCGCCACGACGGCTGCCCGGAGAACCTCGCCGTCGGCGAGCAGCGCTACGGACTCACCAACACCTGCAGCTTCACCAGGTAGCCGGCAAGCACGTACACTCCAACTTACTTGTTTCTCCTTTATTGTTACTTCGTCCCCCTCTCCCCATGTGGGAGTGGGCTGTCAGCGGATACAGTTTGCCGCTTGAAATGTCTCTGTTGGATTCCTTTCACGTTAATTTTTTAAAACTGTTGTCATCTACTTCTAAATTTACTGTGGTGTTTCTGACTATCTGGGAGGAGACTGAGCAGTGGAACGTGTTACTTTTACACATAATCAAGAACGATCTGTCACACTAATACACTTTAAAACACAGTTTATATGTAACTCATGTCACACAGTCTCATACAGAACCTACATCCGCTTTCTTTTATATGTTGTTGTTGTTGTTGTCTTCAATCCTGAGACTGGTTTGATGCTGCTCTCGATGCTACTCTAACCTGTGCAAGCTTCTTCATCTCCCAGTGCCTACTGCAACCTACATCCTTCTGAATCTGCTTAGTGTATTCATCTCTTGGTCTCCCTCTACGATTTTTACCCACCACGCTGCCCTCCAATGCTAAATTTGTGACCCATTGATGCCTCAGAAAATGTCCTACCAAACGGTCCCTTCTTCTACTCAAGTTGTGCCACAAACTTCTCTTCTCCCCAATTCTATTCAATACCTCCTCATTAGTTACGTGATCTACCCATCTAATCTTCAGCATTCTTCTGTAGCACCACATTTCAAAAGCTTCTATTCTCTTCTTGTCCAAACTATTTATCGTCCATGTTTCACTTCCATACATGGGTACACTCTATACAAATACTTTCAGAAACGACTTCCTGACACTTAAATCTATACTCGATGTTAACAAATTTCTCTTCTTGAGAAACGCTTTCCTTGCCATTTCCAGTCTACATTTCATATCCTCTCTACTTCGACCATCATAAGTTATTTTACTCCCCAAATGGCAAAACTCATTTACTACTTTAAGTGTCTCATTTCTTAATCTAATTCCCTCAGCGTCACCCGACTTAATTCGACTGCATTCCATTATCCTCGTTTTGCTCTTGTTGATGTTCATCTTATATCCTCATTTCAAGACACTGTCCATTCCGTTCACCTGCTCTTCCAAGTCCTTTGCTGTCTCTGACAGGATTACAATGTCATCGGCGAACCCTAACATTTTTATTTCTTCTCCATGGATTTTAATACCTACTCCGAATTTTTCTTTTGTTTCCTTTACTGCTTGCTCAATATACAGATTGAATAACATCGGGGATAGGCTACAAACCTGTCTCACTCCCTTGCCAACCACTGTTTCCCTTTCATGTTCCTCGACTATTATAACTGCCATCTGGTTTCTGTACAAATTGTAAATAGCCTTTTGCTCCCTGTATTTTACCCCTGCCATCTTTAGAATTTGAAAGAGAGTATTCCAGTCAACATTGTCAAAAGCTTTCTCTAAGTCTACAAATGCTAGAAACGTAGGTTTGCCTTTCCTTAATCTATTTTCTAAGAAAAGTTTATTTCTTTTATGTACTGTATATCACAAGATACTGTCATCACGGTTCCCTTCTGTGTGAAAGGATGAATGAGCAAATGTATTTCTAGTTGCATGCCTGATCGTAGCAGACAAGCCTGTCTGCTAGAGAACAGTAGGATCAACGTCGGAACGGGTAGCTACACTTTCCAAAAGCAAAGAGGTTTCTATTCTTGGTATGGTCCTGTCCATCCCTTGTCATGTTGGTATAGGAAGCTGCCTCTCTGGTCAATTCCGTTTGTATCTGTTAAGCATCTCTCGGTAGGGACCCAGGTCAGTCTGTCCGCGGCGAGCGTCTGAAGTGGTAAGATCTCTGGTTAAGCGCGTCTCTGCTAAGTCCGTAGGTCAATGGATTTCTTAAGTTCAGCCTAACTGAAAATTTAATCACCTTTATTTCAGGTTTAGCTCTAAAATATCTAATGTTATCTTAAATTGCAACGCAGTGTAATTCGAGTGTGAAGTTCAGAATATCTGCCGGTAGTTGCTTTGTCACTACTTTGTGAGTAATGTGGAACCACGTGTTGATCAGTAACTAAGATCATCAATCTTAAATGCGAATGTGCGTGAGATTATAACGTCTCGTCTTGACAATATTTTACAATATAGCAACTTTTCTTTATGTTCAAACCACGTGGGGTGTAGTTTTTGAGACCAGTACCACGTGATTATACAATTGTTTGACCAATCTGGTTAATAGTAAGACGATAGTAATCAGTTCAAGGTTTTTCTTTTGTAAATTGCGTTTCGATGTAATTTATTTTAATTATCAAAATTATTGTGGAGTTACACTCTTTGTGTAAACCAAGTTGACCACGTGAAGCATGTGGTGTAAGCATCAAAGTAGCCTTCAGCTATTCTTTTCGGGAAGATTTCACAGAGAGTTAGTATGAATTTAGTATACCAGTCTGTGGTAATTTCATGACGGACAGGATTCTTTGGGTGAAAATTGAATCGGTTGGTTGTGGTTAATTTCCTCTTGGATATGTTTCAACGTTCTTCGTGTGTTATTTTATGAATGCAGTGTTGTATGCAGTCTCCCAATCTTGGCTCCATATTTGATGTCTTCCGTAAGATTACAAACTCACATTTTCACAATCCTAAATAAGGCACCAGTTTAGTTATGAAGCAAGTTTAATATGCTCAAATTTTAACGGAACAACGATCAATTTTAAAATAAATGTCCAAATATAAACTAATTTATTTCTTTTTATTTAAATTGTCTTTTTATATATATATCACCGGTTATCGTTAGATGACTACTAAAAGATTATAATTAATCTTAGTCTGGTTGGGAATTTGGTAAGCTAGACTGGATACCTGGTGAAACAGTTGTGCAGTAATGCAAGGTTAACTCCCCCAGACAGCTCACAGCTTTTAACCCGCTTTTATTGTCTTGAAAATCAGCACCGCTTTCCGAACAAATTAATGCATCAACATTATACGCTCTTCTGCCAAACGAGAGTAATAATTAAAAAGAAAACATAGTATGAAAACTGGACATAGGAGCTGACTAAAATGATTGTTTTGCACAATAAAGAGACAGATCGTCAGTTGCGTAAGTTAAAATGTAAAAAGCTTGATTTGTTGATTAATTAAAACACAGACACAAATGAATGGAAAGAGAGTGTTGCACACGAATACATAAAAACAGATAGACATGCAATATACCTCGTGTGGGAGGGAGAAAGAGATATGAATTTTATTTAAATTCTATAAATGAAATGGAAGGAGTGCTGTTCAACAAAAAAATGTTCAAATTGTAAGTAGGCTGTTTAGGTTTCTATGTTGGTAACTTCACGTAGCACTTTGTATGAAAATCACTGGCTGTGCTGTGTTCAGTCTGTGGCTGGTTTGCATTGTTGGAATATTTGCTATTGCAGTGTTGGGCAGTTGGATGTGAACAGCGCTTAGAGTTGCGCAGTTGGAGGTGAGCCGCCAGCAGTGGCGGATGTGGGGGGAGAGATGGTAGAATTTTGAGAGCGGACGATCTGGACGTGTGTCCATCAGAAAGAGTAAATTTGTTATACTGTATATCATGATGACTTTTGAACATTATTAAGGTAAATACATTGTTTGTTCTCTATCAAAATCTTTCATTTGCTAACTATGCCTATTAGTAGTTAGTGCCTTCAGTAGTTAGAATCTTTTATTTAGCTGGCAGTATTGGCGCTCGCTGTATTGCAGTAGTTCGAGTAACGAAGATTTTTGTCAAGTAAGTGATTTATGAAAGGTATAGGTTGTTGTTAGTCAGGGCCATTCTTTTGTAAGGATTATTGAAAGTCACATTGCGTTGCGCTAAAAATATTGTGTGTCAGTTTAGTATTGATCAGAATAAGTAAAGAGAGAAATGTCTGAGTACGTTCAGTTCTGCTCAGCTGTTTGAAAATCCAATCTAAGGGGAGGTTTCAAAATGTGTGTGAAATCTTATGGGGCTTAACTGCTAAGGTCATCCAGTCCCTAAGCTTACACACTACTTAACCTAAATTGTCCTAAGGACAAACACACACGCCCATGCCCGAGGGAGGACTCGAACCTCCACCGGGACCAGCCGCACAGTCCATGACTGCAGCGCCTTAGAGCTGTTCAACATATAAGTGGTTTATTCAGTGAACTGCATTAAACTGCATATGCAATAATTATTGAAATTTTATCAAATTCATTTAACAGTCATTCACAAATTATTCAAATAATGATAAACAAAAATAAAAGAAAAATTTGGGTCGCCAGATACTGTAGAAAGTATATATATAAAAAATAGAATTGAATTGGCACCAAGAGCTCACAACAAGTGAATTATATAAGGTGCCTGCCCTGGTATTTGCCTCGTAACATGAGCATTGTATGACTTCATTCTAATTTAACGTATAAATAAATTACACGAGACGGGTTGACCTGGTGTAATAAATGAGGAAGGAATAAAGAAAAACAGCTGAACATATGACTCTCTTAATTGGCAAACGGTGAATACTGTGTCTTGCGTCTTTATGAGCATCTAACACATTGCAAAGAAATTGAAGAAAGTGAAAGAAGAAAGCGCAGCTAGAAAAGCGGGCGTTTTCTGTATTATCATGTTCATAGCGTGGTCGGCGTGGCGGTGGAGTCGGTTGATTGCGTGCGGCTGCATCAAGACTCTGCCAGCCACGTAGCTGATAGCGTCTAACATGCCCTACGCTGAAAACAGTGACCGAACCCTGCTACTCGAAGTTATCAACACTGGACGACGGTATGCGTCCATCTTCAAGTGCAAATCTACGTGAAACTGCATTAAACTAAGCTCAAAACTGTTCCAACAGTACTACCGTCATCGGAAATGTAGTAAATCAAAATGTGATCCTGAGTTAAGCTCTTGATATCGCGCACAGTGAGTGAAGCTCGCTTACTTGGATCTAACAAACTTTGCTCTCTACGCTGTTTGCGACGAATGCAACGTGCATTGTCTCATGACAAGCGATAAAAGAATCCTTGCGACTTATCGGAAGCAGTCAAGAGTGTACTCCTGCCTCCTCAGAAGCAATATTCGTAATGCCCAATACTAGTGCGCTCCTCGCACCTGGAGAGAGAGAGCCGCTCCCCTCCAGCGTCTTGTCTCCGCCCTTCCGCAAATTACGTAGATCGTACTATTTTTCGATGCGAACATTACATTCTTACCAATGCAGAGGTCCCTTTAAAAATTTCCTCCCTCCTTGCCGTCGCATTCTGCGAGGAAAAGAGAGCGATTGTGTGAGACAGAGTATACAAATAAACCAAGAATTCTCCCTTTGAGTATTGCCGCCACGTTCCCAGGTGTTCTGCTCGAGGGAAACGGCCAAAATTCCCTCGGCCACTTGAGATTCTTGGACACCCAAGTCGTGCTGTTGCTATTCAACTCGCCGCTCTCTCCGTGTTACCTAGAATCGTGACAAAACTGTTTTCAGTTCTAAGTTTGTAGTTTCCGCTGCCTCGGGCACACGTGCGAATGTCCACGGCTTCCCTTCGCAGTGTGTTGATATATGCAGCGTCTTCCCCTGTCGCTAATCGTCTGGGGGCCTGCCCTCTGTGAAGCGTGCCAACATAGGCGCGCGACCGCCGCTCGCCCTTTACCTGTGTCCACCTGGTCGCCGGGCTTCCCATCTAGGAACGCATCAGAAGAATTCCTTCTACGCACAAAGTGTACCAAGTTTGCAAAGAGAAGAATGATAGCCCTTTACCGATACTTAATAACACAGTAATTCACCTCCATCGCACTTCATATATTGCAATAAACTAATGACTGATTTTAAAAGCAATTATCTCCTTTAATTATAAACATGAAAAGCTTTGACGCTCTTCAGGTAGCATTAGGTGAAACGTAAAAGATCGATGGGCTAAAAAAAAAAAAAAATGGAAATGCCGTGTGGCTAGGGCCTCCCGTCGGGTAGACCGTTCGCCTGGAGCAAGTCTTTCGAGTTGACGCCACTTCGGTCACTTGAATGTCGATGGTGATGAAATGATGATGAAAGACACACTACACCCAGTCATCACGAGGCAGAGAAAATCACTGGGCCCGCCGGGAATCGAACCCGGGAACCCGTGCGCGGGAAGCGAGAACGCTATCGCAAGACCACGAGCTGCGGACACCGATGGGCTGACTAATGTTGATGATGTTTGGTTTGTGGGGCGCTCAATTGCGTCAACTTTAGCACCTGTACACAATCCCAATTTTTCGCGATCCAATCGATGTATGATGATGAAATGATGAGGACAACACCAACATCCAGTCCCCAGGCAGAGAAACTCCCCAACCAGGCCGGGAATCGAACCTGGGACCCCGTGATCTAGAGGCAGGAACGCTAGCCACTAGACCACGAGCTGCATACGTGGGCTGACTGACTAAAATAGATCCATACATGAGTGAAGTGATGAACGAATGTAGACTGCCTTGGGCAGGGGTGACTCGGGAATGTAGCATTAAAGGGTAATGCGTAGGAGGGTGTTTGTCGGGATGGATGTCTGGAAGATGGACTGGGGAAGAATGGTGAGGGATGCGACTCCGAACTGAGATGTAGGAAATGAGTGGAGAGGAGGGGAGGGGAAGCGAGTGTGACAGGGGTCTCCTAGATCTGGCAGGACTGATATATGCCAGGATGAATCTCACGATCGGGTAAGTGAACGCGATTAAAGTTTCGTTCGGAGAGGACTTGGATGGTGTGGATGTGTAGTGCTGGGGGTGCCGGGTGACTTTGGTGGTATCGCGGCAGAATGATTCGTGAGCAGAGGTGGGGGGGGGGGGGGTGGGGGGCTAAAGGGCGGGTAGTTTCGAGTTTACAGGTGAGGTGACGTAGGTAACACCGTTGTGTTCGAGGTGGAAGAGCAGAGTGAGGAATTTTATAAGTTGGTGGAGAATGCTCGAGTAGGAGGGTAAGCGGTTCCGAAAGGCTTGGAGGAGCATGTGACCTTCGAGGATCTGTATGGCGTGAAAAATGGGGGGAAGGAGCGGAAGTCCAGGCCACATTTTCATAGTAGATGATTGGTCAGATCAGCGATTTATAGATGTAGATGGTTATGGAAAGGGTGCAATCCCCATGTTCGGCCGGTTATTGTTTTAGTAATTTTAGTCTGTTATGGGCTTTCTGCTGACTAGTTAGTAGATGGCTCGAGGTATTTTACCGTGTGGGTTAACTGGATAAGACGGTCGTAAATGGAAAGTTAAAATTTGTGGAGGCGAAAGCTGCGTGTGATGTGGCGTCAGATTTATGGCTGCCTAACCATGTGGTCGCCGTTTTAAGGAACTATACCCTAAGAACATAAGGAACTCTTTGTTATTAATGTCCCATTACCGGTTTAGAGCGAATGTGTCTCTTTATTGCGAATGGTAACTTTTAGAAAAAGACTGCCCGCATCTCGTGGTCGTGCGGTAGCGTTCTCGCTTCCCACGCCCGGGTTCCCGGGTTCGATTCCCGGTGGGGTCAGGGATTTTCTCTACCTCGTGATGGCTGGGTGTTGTGTGCTCTCCTTAGGTTAGTTAGGTTTAAGTAGTTCTAAGTTATAGGGGACTTATGACCACAGCAGTTGAGTCCCATAGTACTCAGAGCCATTTGAACCATTTGAAAAAGACTGCGATGAGATTGCCAAGATTACTAGGGTTGGAACTTTAATAGTGGCAACTATTTATTTACAGCTAGTACAAAATAGATAGGTGTTTCAAAGTTTTTCTGACCTTCTGAGTAGTCACCAGCATTGTGTATAACACGTTGCCAGCGATGTGGAAGTCGTAGGATACTCTTAGCAGTGCCAGTTGTGTTGACAGTTCGAGCGGCGCGGTCTATTGCCCGACGAATTTGTAGCAGTTCTGAACAGTTCCAAACGTTTTCAGTTGGGGAGACATTCCTGGCGAAGGCAGGGTTTGGCAAGCGTGAAGACAGGCAGTAGGAACTCTCGCAGTGTGCGGGCGGGCATTATCTTGCCGAAATGTAAGCACAGGATGGCTTGTCACGAAGCGCAACAAACTGTCCGTCTACGTACGGCTGTCCTGTGTGAAATGAAATGACACCCCAGACCGAGACTGGTCTATTGTCGGGCCGTACGGCAGGCGACAGTTAGGCTGGCATCCCACCGCTGTCCGGAGGCGTCTCCAGACACCTCCTTGACATGGAACCTCACTGACTGGAATACAGCTGTCTTCAGTAATGACTGGCACTGCGAACCGATGCCGGTTGAGCAGAGAAGATGTGGCTGGAGACGCCCCAGAAAGCAGTGGGAAACCAACCTCACTGTCCTCTGCCATACCGCCCGACAACCAAGACTGACATTCTGAGGTGCCACTTCTTTTCGTACCGCCCTTACAGCACAGTGGTATGTCGACGATATTCTAAGCCTCGTTTTGTTGCCTTTCATGGAAAGCCATCCTCTGCTTACATTTCAGCAAGACAATGCCCGCGCGCACGCGGCGAGTGTATCTGCTGCCTGCCTTCGTGCTCGCCAAACCCTACTTTAGCCAGCGAGGTTATCGCACCTCTCCCCAATTGAGAACGCTTGGAACATTATGGGGAGCTCCCTCCAAGCATCTCTGGTTTTTCTACGACTTAACGCGCGGTTAGACATAGTTTGGCACGATATCCTATAGGAGGGTATCGGACAACTCTACCAGTGGATGCCAAGTCGAATAACTGCTTGTATAAGGACCAGGGGATAAGAAATGAAAGAGGAAGCCGCCTGGTAGAATTTTGCACAGAGCACAACTTAATCATAGCTAACACTTGGTTCAAGAATCATGATAGAAGGTCGTATACATGGAAGAACCCTGGAGATACTAAAAGGTATCAGATAGATTATATAATGGTAAGACAGAGATTTAGGAACCAGGTTTTAAATTGTAAGACATTTCCAGGGACAGATGTGGACTCTGACTACAATCTATTGGTTATGACCTGTAGATTAAAACTGAAGAAACTGCAAAAAGGTGGGAATTTAAGGAGATGGGACATCGATAAACTGAAAGAACCAGAGGTTGTACAGAGTTTCAGGGAGAGCATAAGGGAACAATTGACAGGAATGGGGGAAAGAAATACAGTAGAAGAAGAATGGGTAGCTTTGAGGGATGAAGTAGTGAAGGCAGCAGAGGATCAAGTAGGTAAAAAGACGAGGGCTAGTAGAAATCCTTGGGTAACAGAAGAAATATTGAATTTAATTGATGAAAGGAGAAAATATAAAAATGCAGTAAATGAAGCAGGCAAAGGAATACAAACGTCTCAAAAACGAGATCGACAGGAAGTGCCAAATGGCTAAGCAGGGATGGCTAGAGGACAAATGTAAGGATGTAGAGGCTTATCTCACTAGGGGTAAGATAGATACTGCCTACAGGAAAATTAAAGAGACCTTTGGAGAGAAGAGAACCACTTGTATGAATATCAAGAGCTCAGATGGCAACCCAGTTCTAAGCAAAGAAGGGAAAGCAGTAAGGTGGAAGGAGTATATAGAGGGTCTATACAAGGGCGAGGTACTTGAGGACAATATTATGGAAATCGAAGAGGGTGTAGATGAAGATGAAATGGGAGATACGATACTGCGTGAAAAGTTTGACAGAGCACTGAAAGACCTGAGTCGAAACAAGGCCCCCGGAGTAGACAACATTCCATTGGAACTACTGACGGCCTTGGGAGAGCCAGTCTTGACAAAACTCTACCATCTGGTGAGCAAGATGTATGAAACAGGCGAAATACCCTCAGACTTCAAGAAGAATATAATAATTCCAATCCCAAAGAAAGCAGGTGTTGACAGATGTGAGAATTACCGAACAATCAGTTTAATAAGCCACAGCTGCAAAATACTAACACGAATTCTTTACAGACGAATGGAAAAACTAGTAGAAGCCGACCTCGGGGAAGATCAGTTTGGATTCCGTAGAAATACTGGAACACGTGAGGCAATACTGACCTTACGACTTATCTTAGAAGAAAGATTAAGGAAAGGCAAACCTACGTTTCTAGCATTTGTAGACTTAGAGAAAGCTTTTGACAATGTTGACTGGAATACTCTCTTTGAAATTCTAAAGGTGCCAGGGGTAAAATACAGGGAGCGAAAGGCTATTTACAATTTGTACAGAAACCAGATGGCAGTTATAATAGTCGAGGGACATGAAAGGCAAGCTGTGGTTGGGAAGGGAGTAAGACAGGGTTGTAGCCTCTCCCCGATGTTATTCAATCTGTATATTGAGCAAGCAGTAAAGGAAACAAAATAAAAATTCGGAGTAGGTATTAAAATCCATAGAGAAGAAATTAAAACTTTGAGGTTCGCCGATGACACTGTAATTCTGTCAGAGACAGCAAAGGACTTGGAAGAGCAGTTGAACGGAATGGATGGTGTCTTGAAGGGAGGATATAAGATGAACATCAACAAAAGCAAAACGGGGATAATGGAATGTAGTCGAATTAAGTCGGGTGATGTTGAGGGTATTAGATTAGGAAATGAGACACTTAAAGTAGTAAAGGAGTTTTGCTATTTAGGGAGTAGAGAGGATATAAAATGTAGACTGGAAATGGCAAGGAAAGCGTTTCTGAAGAAGAGAAATTTGTTAACATCGAGTATAGATTTAAGTGTCAGGAAGTCTTTTCTGAAAGTATTTGTATGGAGTGTAGCCATGTATGGAAGTGAAACATGGACGATAAATAGTTTGGACAAGAAGAGAATAGAAGCTTTCGAAATGTGGTGCTACAGAAGAATGCTGAAGATTAGATGGGTAGATCAGAGGACTAATGAGGAGGTACTGAATAGGATTGGGGAGAAGAGGAGTTTGTGGCACAACTTGACCAGAAGAAGGGATCGGTTGGTAGGACATGTTTTGAGGCATCAAGGGATCACCAATGTAGTATTGGAGGGCAGCGTGGAGGGTAAAAATCGTAGGGGGAGACCAAGAGATGCATACACTAAGCAGATTCAGAAGGATGTAGGTTGCAGTAGGTACTGGGAGATGAAGAAGCTTGTACAGGATAGAGTAGCATGGAGAGCTGCATCAAACCAGTCTCAGGACTGAAGACCACAACAACAACAGATGTGGACCAACGCGTTACTGGCATATTCAATTTGTGAAGCAGTTTCTCTTGAATATATCATCCGTTTTTTCTCTAATTGTAATAATTTGTTTGTCTGTAAATGTACATTACGTCTACGTATTCCCGCCCCATACGGGTGATTTCTTCGTGGTGCGTCGTTTTTTCTTCCTAGTGTGAGTAACAAGAAATTATAGCGGTAATCGAATACTGTACGTCGTTCATTTATCTGTCGTACTTTAAATTTGCGAGATTAAAATTATGAAGTAATGATAGTATTCATTGAGCAACTGAAGTGAGAAATACAAGGGGCGTTTGAAAAGTCCGTGCAAAGTCCGAGAGATGGCACCACCGGCGCGTATCGAGGTCATGTTTCAGCCATATAGGTCTATTTCTTTGTGTTTGGCATTCGTGTGAATCAAGGAAGTCGAGTGATTGTCAAAAGATGATCGAAAAAGAATTTCGTGTGCTGATTAAACATTACTTATGAAAGGCAAAACGCCTCGAGAGAGATAAAGAGAAGCTTGATAAACAGTACGGTGACTCTGTACCTTCAATTAGAACAGTTTATAAGTGGTTTCAAAATTTTCGGAGTGGACCATATGGGCACAAGTCATGCTGAACGTTCTGGACGCCCTGTGGAGGTTACGACTCCATAAATCGTTGATAAAATCCATGATATGGTGATGGATGACAGAAGAGTTAAGGTGCGTGAGATTGCTGGTGCTGTGGGCATCTCGAATGAATGGGTACATAATATTTTGCATAAACATTTGGATATGAGAAAGCTATCCGCAAGATGGATTCCGCGATTGCTCACGCTAGACCAAAAACGGAATCGTGTGAAGTGTTGCAAGGATGGTTTGCAGCTGTTCAGGAAGAATCCGCAGTACTTTAAGCGTCGTTTCGTCACCGTGGATGAAACACGGATACATTAGTATACTCCTGAGACCAAACAACAATCTAAACAATGGGTTACCAAGGGAGAATTTGCCGGAAAGGTTATGGCGACTGTCTTTTGGGATTCGCAAGGGGTAATCCTCATTGACCATCAGGAAAAGGGTAAAACTATTACACTAGCATATTAGTCATCGTTATTGGACCGTTTGAAAATCGAGTTGCAAGAAAAACGCCGGCGATTGGACCGCAAAAGTCCTTTTCCATCACGACAATTCAACAGCACACAATTGCGGTCGCAAAATTAATGAAAATAGGATTCCAACTAGTTTCACATCCCCCCTGTTCTCCAGCCTTGGCTCCCTCGGACTACTATTTGTTCCCCAATTTTAAGAAATGGCTGGTGGGACAAAGATTTTATTCAAACGAGGAGATGATTGCAGCAACTAATCGCTATTTTGCAGACTTGCACAATTCCTATTATTCGGAAGGGATCAAGAAATTAGAACAGCGTTGGACGAAGTGTATAAGTCTAAAAGGAGACTGTCGAAAAATAAAAAAAAGTTTACCCCAAACACGTAAATAGTTTTTATTTTTGCACGGACTTTTCAAACGCCTCTCGAACTTTGGGCAAGACAAATTAAAAAGATTTCCGGTGAGTAAGACGACGCCTGATTATAATTGCTTACAATCAACAAAAAACTTCAGTGAAGCTGCATCGTAGCGTACCGTGACTAAATCGAGAAAATTAACTGATAAGGCTTTTAACGTCTGATAAATTTAACTGCACTGAAGCAGAGAGGAAACGCGAACTGTATTGGTTAATTGACAACTGCATGGCCATAGAGACCGCTGACTGGACTGCATCATTAGGCGAAGCAGCATCGGCGAACTTCGGCAACTTCCGTTAATCTTCGCGAAGTTTATTCGTCCTGGCTCAGACAAACCACAGCCACGTACAGAGCGGTTGGAGGGTCCCCGCTGCAGTCGTGCTCGACAAGGCTCTGCACGTGCCCACTGTGGTGTCACCGCCAGACACCACACTTGCTAGGTGGTAGCCTTTAAATCGGCCGCGGTCCGTTAGTATACGTCGGACCCGCGTGTCGCCACTATAGGTGATTGCAGACCGAGCGCCGCCACACGGCAGGTCTAGTCTAGAGAGACTTCCTAAGACTCGCCCCAGTTGTACAGCCGACTTTGCTAGCGATGGTTCACTGTCTACATACGTTCTCACTTGCAGAGACGACAGTTTAGCATAGCCTTCAGCTACATCATTTGCTACGACTTAGCAAGGCGCCATATTCAGTTACTATAATCTGAACAGATAATATTGTGAATCATGTACCGTTCATCATTAATGGATTAAAGTTAAGTATCAAACTAATTTCGTCTGCTTTCTGAATTCTAATTCCTTCTCATGTTCCAGACCTCACGTCAGTATAGTCCTTCCCTCCTCACGCCAGCCTGCGTGAGCTAAAACGCGTGCATTTCGGCCTCCACTAGTAACACGGTGTTGGCTCTTCTGCCAACACAACACCTACAAAACAGGAAACACTGTAAGTACGTGGCGATCGAAACCAAACCAGTACAATTATCACGAAACGTATTCGCAGTTGCGAATATGAACTGCCAGCATCTGTATAACGGAATGACGACAGTGAAAATTTGTGCCCATCTGGGCCTCGGATTTTTCGCTTATCGCGTCATGCATGCATGTGCAAATTAATATTGCATCCTAGTTCGGAATAACAGAGGCAGTGCACGTTTATCCGTCGACACCGGACAAGCGACATCAAAGTAAAATGTCTCCGTTGTACGGGAATACACGTACGGTATGTGCGAGTACAGGTTGCAGACACTTGGTTCACGGCGAATGGAAGTATGGGTCTCGGCATCAGTCGCGCTCGGATAGCCGAATGGTGAGGCAACCGCTCGCGATAAACGGGAAATCCCGGTTCGGCACAAATTTTCATTGTCATTCCATTATACAGCTGATGAGAATCCAGGTAATCCATAATCGGAACTGCAAATACATTTCATGTATTTCATGACGGCTGTAGTAGCCGCAGCGCCTGTCCCTTCGGACATGTGTGCATGTCCAAAGGAACATTACATCGTAATTCGGAATAACACAGGCACTGAAATATCGTAAATATCGTAATGAACTACGATTGGCTGGTGATTGGTCCCTCGCGCTCGGTACGCTGTGACATCGATCACAACGTTATTTTAATTCGGGTAGAACACTTCTCCCAGTTGTTATCAGCAGATCTTCCTTTGTTGAGAGTTGTATCACTGTTGTTACATCAGCAACTATTGGGTATTTACGGATGGAAGTGACATTCGCATAATGTATGATGTATGACAGTACATAGAGTGAACTACTGAAGTAGTTACGGAGAAAAATGCGCAATGAGACGATCAGAAATGACACTTTTAGTCAAAGACAATAATTACACTCAAGTCACCGCGACTTCTCATGGTCCCCAGGACGTTACGAAAGGCTAGATAGGTTTCTTAACAGGCTGTCTGATCGCCACGGACGGCACCGCATGCTCTGCAACGTGTTATCATACTGGACATTAGGCTAGGTGCAAATTGAGAGGCGTATAGCACGTGTGGCGTGACACAACACTACAGCGCGACACGCACGTGCCGCACGAGTCGCGCGGGTGCAGCGCATATGGCGAGGCGTACACCATACTTCGCACGCGCCGACTGGCAACGCTCTGCGCTGACAGAACCGAAGCGCGGGCAACCTGTTATCTTCCTCAAACGATTTTACAGAAACTATTCACTGAAAATATTTTATTTTTGCCTTACTTGTAGCGTTATATGTCAGCTTCGTGGCGAAATGCCCATCATCTCGCTAATGACCATTCTTATAGTAATGTACACAGTTTAGTAAGATACTACGCAGAACTCAAAAAAGTTTGCAACGAAAATTAGGGGTCGCTATGATTTTGCGTTTGGTGCGTATTACACCATTTGTTGCTGCGTATGAAATTAAGCTAACATGTTGAATTTTCTTTTAGACTTGGGAGGAGGTCTCTTATCTGCCTCCGATCTCGAGAAAATTGATCGTATGTAGCGCGCTCACTTCCGATCTCACGGCCTCCAGAATGAAATACAACATCTCTCATATCTCCTAAACCGCTCAAGGCATCGAAACGAAAGTTTGGCGAATGTTAGCACACAAGGAGGAATGTGTTTTGACGATTCTTAAACACACGGAACTTTCTCATCTATGGTGATGTACCAGTATTTATATTTCCCTTTTTATTTATTTCACTCCAGTGACTGTAATTTTTAAGAGTTATCGATACCTAGCGAAACAAGAGCTTTCTAGTATGAAAATAAACATGAAATTTCTTCTTTTATGTTGCTGCAAACCGACACTATGAGGTAATACGTAAGCTATTGAGCTCTGTGATTGCCAATTACCTGTTTAATGAGGCAATCCGTTTCGGGATTCTGTCGCAATAGCTACTGTGAGATCAGTTTGGCAAATTACACTGTGACAAAGCAAGTACATTTAAACCAGTCACCAAGAGAAATGTGGCCGTTACAAACGGTGATGCTTCTTCGAATGAGAAAAGGTCAGCAACTCACACAAAAATAGATTGCCAAGTCTGTTGGAATTTTCGTGGAATCCCCGTAACCCATCGTATTTTTAACACTTAGCGACTGGAATGGAAACTTACCAAACGATTTTACTCCTCCTCTTGATCTGAGCAGTATTAAAATAATGACGAGCGTCCTTCAGGCGGAATGATAGGCACATGCCACATACTGGTTACTCACCTACGGCTTGCCAAACTTACACTGTGTGATCGCGAATAAAATAGTTGTTATTGAGAAAAATAAACAATTGATATGTCGCACAGCACAATGGACAGTGTATTGTCAGAAACGGAGGATAATGCGCACGACAGGAATGTGCCTTGTGAGTTGGAGATCGAAAAACATTGTCATGAAAGTAGATCTACCTTTGTCAGCAGCACATTTCAACAAATTAAATATATGTAATCATAAGAATCTTTTAGGATATTCCTACTTTCGTAATAATACCGACCATTTTCTTCATTTCTGTAGCCACGAAACTGACATACAACGCTACAAGTAAGGCAGAAATCAAATATTTTCAGTGAACAGTTTCTGTAAAATCGTTTGAGGAAGATAACAGGTTGCGCCCGCTTCGGTTCTGTCAGCGCAGAGCGTCGCCAGTCGGCGCGTGCAAAGTATGGTGTACGCCTCGCCATATGCGCTGCACCCGCGCGACTCGTGCGGCTCGTGCGTGTCGCGCTGTAGTGTCGTGTCACGTCACACGTGCTATACGCGTCTCAATTTGCGCATAGCCTTAGGTTGTTAAGGAGTTCTTGTGGTGGGGCTGCGCACCTCCACAGGAGCTGGTGACAACTGCCAGATGATTCCCAAATGACATTTTCACTCTGCAGCGGAGTGTGCGCTGATATGAAACGTCCTGGCATATTAAAGCTGTGTGCCAGACCGAGACTCGAACTGGGAACCTTTGCCTTTCGCGGGCAAGTGCTATACCATGTGAGCTACCGAAGCACGTGGTAGAGCACTTTCCCGAGAAAAGCAAAGGTCCCGAGTTCGAGCCTCGGTCTGGCACACAGTTTTAATCTGCCAGGAAGTTTCAACCGCCAGATGGTTGCCGGCGCCTGTGGACGTGCTGCCCAACGCATCCTGCATGTGCTCTATGGGATGTAAGTCGGAGGAACGAGCAGGCCAGACCATTCGCCGAATATTCTATCGTTCCAAGAGCGCCTCAACATACGCAGTCCGATTTGGTCGCGGAATGTTATCCATAAAAATGAAGACAGGGTCGAACGCACCCCTGAAAAGATCCACACGGAGAAGGAAAATAGTGTCACGATAACGTTGACCAGTAAATCTATCTCTACATCTACGTGTATACTCTGCAAATCGCATTTAAGTGCCTGCCAGAGAGGTAACCGAACCACCTTCACAATTCTCTATTATTCTAATCTCGTATAGCGCTCGGAAAGAACGAACACCTATATCTTTCGGCACGAGCTCTTTGCCTTATTTTATCATGGTGATCGTTTCTCCCCATATAGGTCGGTGTCAACAAAATATTTCTGCATTCGGAAGAGAAAGTTTGTGATTAGAATTTCTTGAGAAGATTCCTTCGCAACGGAAAACGCCTTCTTTCAATGACGTCCACCCCAAATCCTGTATCTTTACAGTGATACTCTCTCCCCTATTTCGCGATAATACAAAACGTGCTAACCTTCTTTGAACTTTTTAGATGTACTTCGTCATTCCTATCTGATAAGTATTTCTCACTGCGCGGCAGTATTCTAATAGAGGACGGACAAACGTAGTGTAGGCATTCTCCATAGTAGATCTGTTACATTTTCTAAGTGTCCGGCCAATAAAACGCAGTCTTTGGTTAGCCTTCACCACAGTATTTTCTATCTATTCCTTCCAATTTAAGTTGTTCGTAACTGCAATTCCTAGGTATTTATGGCCTTTAGATGTGGCTAATTTCTCGTGTAACTGAAGTTTAACGTCATCTGCAAACAACCGAAGGCGGCTGCTCAGATTGTCTCCCAAACCGTTTATATAGATAAGGAACAGCAAAGGGCCCTAACACTACCTTTGGGGAACGCCAGCATAATTGAGACGATATTCCATAAGCACGCAATTTCACTAGAAGCCACTTGTGTGGTACTGTGTCAAAAGCCTTCCGGAAATCCAGAGATACGGAATCAATCTGAAATCCTTTGTCGATAACACTCAACGCTTCGTGCGAATAAAGAGCTAGTTGTGTTTCACAAGATCGATGTTTTCTAAATCCGTGTTGACTAAGTGTCGATAGACCATTTTCTTCGAGGTAATTCATAATGGCGGAACACGATATATGTTCCAAATTCCTGCTGGATATCGACGTTAATAATATGGGCCTGTAATTTAACGGATTACTCCTACTACCTTACTTGAATATTGGTGTGGCCTGTGCTACATTCCAGTCTTTGTGTACGGATCCTTAACCGCGCGAACGGTTCTATATGATTGTTAAGTATGGAGCTATTGCATCGGCATATACCGAAAGGAACCTAATTGGTATCCAGACTGGACCAGAAGGCTTGCTTTTATTACGTGAATAGGTTGCTTCAGTACTTCGAGGATATTTACTTCTGCGTTAGTCATGTTGGGAGCTGTTCCTGATTCGAATTCTGGAATATTTACTTCGTCTTCTTTTGTGAAAGCATTTCGGAAGGCTGTGTTTAGTAACTCTGCTGTGGAAGCACTGTCTTCGATAGTATCTCCATTGCTATCGTGCAGAGAAGGCATTGATTGTGTCTTTCCTCTAACATACTTCACATACGACCAGAATATCTTTGGATTTTCTGCCAGGTTTCGTTGTGGAAACTATTACAAGCATCTCGCATTGAAGTCCACGCTAAATTTCGAGCTTCTGTAAAACATCGCCAATCTTGTGGATTTTGCGTCCGTTTAAAATTGGAATGTTTGTTTCGTTGTTTCTGCAACAGTGTTCTGACCCGTTTAGTGTACTGAGCCGTGTGGCTCCATCAGCGATATTCCCACCACGGGTATGGGTCATCTTTCCAGTGGTGTGCACAGAGCGAGCGGGGGCGCCACCTACCGGGCGGATCGGGGAGCGAGGGGTAAGCTCTGGCAAGGAGCGAGTATTTTGCTTTGGGACGCCTAGCAGTAACGTCGTTTGGGTAGTCTGGCGGAGAGTACAGGCGCCGTGCGAGACAGCAGGAAGAGCACATCAAAAGTTGCTGTTTATTCGGGTGACGGTACCGTAGCAAATATCGCCGGCGTGGAAGCAGTCACGTTAC
Source organism: Schistocerca nitens (assembly GCF_023898315.1). NCBI lineage: Eukaryota > Metazoa > Arthropoda > Insecta > Orthoptera > Acrididae > Schistocerca > Schistocerca nitens. The sequence goes on along the minus strand of NC_064622.1, from coordinate 484,771,957 downwards.
TGGGAAGCCGTTGGTGTATTTCGCTTCCTGCATGTCTCCTGGCACCTGATCTGAGGCGGCTGGCTTTGGCGAATAGGCAAGAGGGCGACGGCGTTGCTTGTGCTGTAAATTGTGGCCAGAATAGACTACTTGGTTCAGTGCTGTTGACTTCATTTTCTTGGCTCGCTGTTGCTACTCGTACTGAGTCTGTCCTCAAATGTGTAAATTTAAACTTGCTAAGTACCGAGGTTGTAGTGAGAGCTGTATGTGATGTGATGATTAACATTTACTAGGGCCTGGAGTGCTGATATACTCTGTAGATTGCTACTGTCAGTGTTAACCGCCATTGAAAATAGTTTGGCTTATCCTTGTCTAAGTGTGCCTGGTTATTGTATTTATATCACACAATGGAGTTAAGCTGGCCAATTGCTATAGATATACAAGGGTAAAATTTCCATGGATATATTTCGCTGCGAATTGTAATAATATTACTGTTACTTTTCTATCTGAAGTGATGGTGTCTGAGAGACATGTGTCTAACTCTAGGTGAGTAGTTTAATAAATTCTTAAAAGTTACTGAGAGGCCAGTTGTTATTGTGTATTTAAATAGTATGAAACTGATTCTATTAATGAAAGTACAAGAATTCCTTCAATGACAATATGTGGATATGGCAATTAATTCTGAATTAATTACAAATTTAAGTGTGGCTATTTGCTGTAAGTCTTCTTGTGTTTTGTCTTGGAGGGGGGGGGGGGGAGCAGTCTCGATACACTGTTAACCTGTTCACTAGTTACTTGCATTTGATTTCGTTTTATCGGGACTTCTACTGTTTGTCTTGGTAGCGGGTGTGGGGTCCTGAGTTGCGTCCTGCTTGTGATGTTGTGTATTTTCCGCCCCCTCTTCCTGCACGTGCGGACTGGCCATGTATTTAGTTCGCTCACTGCTTAATGTATAATTGGCCTTACGTAAGATAGTAGATTTGTACTGCTTAGTTGATGTTCATTAATAGGTTGGTTAAATCTACAGATGATGTGCTGTAGTGAATTATTGTGTTTCTAGTTACTTAAGGCAGATGTCAGTCTGTTGTAGATACCCTCTAGTTCTGGGATTTTTCGTGCCTGTTCATAACCGTTGCTGCTCCCATTTGTTGAATTCCATGGGGTTGCTTGGTCACATGAAATTTTATATTTTATATCCTACATTGTCATTTAAGTAACGTGGTTGTGTGCCATGGTATCTGATTTGTAGTTGCCTGTACTCTGAATTTCTTTTGCTAACACCAATCACTACAATAAAGAAAGACTACATTTCCTCATTAAATTTTGGTAAGTTGTTCTTCAGGTTGATCATAGTTTTTGAGCAAATAATTTTTAATTCATTTCACTAAATATGTAATAGGCCATAAGTGCCGTGTTTATGAATGTTTAAATTTTGAAGTAACTTGCTCTCACCTAAATGGTAATTTTAAAAATCTGTAGAGGGTTTTATTTGTTATTTGTCTTGTTTAAATGTGCCAAATAAATGTTCAGTGCAACTGTCGATGGTGATTGCCTGATGTGTCACTTGGTCCAGTCCTATCACCCCACAGCCTGTTGTGCTGAGCTTGTGCCGTTGTGTAAAAGTTGAATTCCATGCTGTGCTGACACATCATGTACCAAGGAAAATCAGCTCTGCCATTTGAAACTTCCTGTCAGATTAAAACTGTGTGCCAGACCGAGACTCCAACTCAGGAGGACCTATGCCTTTTGCGGGCAGGTGCTATCCAAGCACGACTCTCGCCCTGTCCTCACAGATTTACATCTGCCAGTACCTCGTCTCCTACCTTCCAAACTTTACAGAAGCTCTCCTGCGAACCTTGCAGAACTAGCACTCCTGAAAGGAAGGATATTGTGGAGTCATGGCTTAGCCACAGCCTGGGGGATGTTTCCAGAATCTCAATCTGCCCACGAAAGGCAAAGGTCCCGAGTTCAAGTCTTGGTCTGGCACACAGTTTTAATCTTTTGAGTTCAAGTCACATCTGGTTTACACTTCCATTGTTAATCTGCACGGAGATCGTCTCTCAGGAAGGTATCAAGTAGATGTTCCTTCCTCTCACCATACGAGTCTGTCACGCAACCAGGAACACTACCAATCATGTTTTGGTGGTCCTGGTGTTGTGGTGTGGGGAAGGAGAATATTGCATGTGTGTACTGCCTCCAAATGGTTGAACATGGTGCCCTGACCGGTCAGCGTCATTGTGACACTGTAGGCTACTCCTTTCCCATGTGCATCTTATCAAAGGTTCATTCGGCCCTGACTTCATTATTGTGGATGACACTGTGTGACCGTATCGAACAGCACAGGTGGAGGAGCTTTTGGAACAAAAGGGTATTCTGCGAAGGAACTGGTGTACCCATTCCTGCTACTTAAATCCAATCGAGCACAAGTGGGATGCTATGGGGGGACACATTGCAGCATGACAACACACACAGTGGACCATCCAACTCACAGAGGACCATCCATCAGTTGTCAACTGCGCTGGTGGAGTAATGGAACACATTACCACAATAAATCCTTACTAACCTCATGACCACCGTGGGAGCACGCTGCACACTGTGCATTGCCGTGTATGAGGACTACAGACACTATGTTCTCAAAAGCATACGGACACGTGGCTGAAAATGACTGTCAGTTCGTGGTGCCCTCCATCGATAATGCTGGACTTCAGTATACTGTTGGCTCACCCTTAGCCTTGATGACAGCTTCCACTCTCGCAGGCATACGTTCCATCAGGTGCTGAAATGTTTCTTGGAGAATGGCAGCCCATTCTTAACCGAGGGCTGCACTGAGGAGCGGTATCGATGTTGGTCGGTGAAGCCTGGCATGAAGTCGGCGTCCCAAAAATGCCAAAGGTGTTCTGTAGGATTCAGGTCAGGACTCTGCGCAGGCCAGTCCATTACAATGATGTTATTGTCGTGTAACCACTCCGCCACAGGCGTGCATTATGAACAGGTGCTCGATCGTGTTGAAAGATGCAATTGTTCAACAACAGTGGGAAGTAAGAAGGTGCTTAAAACATCAATGTAGGCCTGTGCTGTGATAGTGCTACGCAAAAGAACAAGGGGTGCAAGCCACTATAATGTAAAACACAACCACACCTTAACACCACCACCTCCGAATTTACCTGTTGGCACTACACACGCTGGCAGATGACGTTCACTGGGCATTCGCCATACCCATACCATGTCATCGGGTCGCCACACTATGTATCATGATTCGTCACTCCACAAAAAGTTTTTCACTGTTCAATTGTCCAATGTTTACGCTCCTTAGAGGAAGCGAGGCGTCGTTTGGCATTCACCGGCGTGATGTGTGGCATACGACCATGAAATCCAATAGATAATATTCTTCTCGGGTATGCAGCCGGATCATAACGTCTTCATGACACAATATTTCCGCGGTCCATCTGGCCGCCATCTCGCCGGAGTTCGTGCACCAGCACTCTCACCTGAAGATGGCGGCCAGATGGACCGCGGAAATATTGTGTCATGAAGACGTTATGATCCGGCTGCATACCCGAGAAGAATATTATCAATTATTACGCCGGGAAAGCCTTCGTAGCCACATGAAATCGAAGTTTTCTCACCTCCCGCCTCACTCTATAGTACTTGAAGTGGATCCTGATGCAGTTTGTAATGGTCTGGATAGATGTCTACCTATTACACACGATCCTCTTCAACTGTCGGCGGTCGCTGTCAGTCAACAGACGACGTCGGCCTGTACGCTTCTGTGCTGTACGTGTCCCTTCACGTTTCCACTTCACCATCACATCGGAAACAAGGGACCTAGGGATTTTTAGGAGTATGGAAATCTCGCGTACAGACGTATGATACAAGTGACACCCAATCACTTGACCACGTTCGAAGCCCGTGAGTTCCGCGGAACTGCCCGTTCTGCTGTCTAATGACTACTGACGTTACTGATATGAAGTACCTGTCAGTAGGTGGCAGTGCAGAGTACCTAATATGAAAAAGTATGTTTTATGGGTGTCTGGATACTTTTGACCACGGAGTGTACCATGTTTAAAAGCATGTCTCGCAACTGTAATGTTCAGTAGACCATCATACCTTGCGGGGAATTCATTGTGATTGTTGTCTCTGAACATGTGCCATTTCTTTCCGTTTCAAAGCGTACTTCTTTCAGTTCCCTTGTGTACTATACTGTACCACTTTGACGTTTCTGTGTATGGTCCACGTTTCAGCAAGCTATGTCCCTCGACCGTGGTACAACATGTGAAATCTTTTATCGTTACCTTTTGCAGACCAGTGGTGTGCTCATTGACTGGCGCGACGTCATTCTGATTAACAGTGCCGCCTGACGAGTAGCCTACGCCACGTGCGCCTGCCCGTGTGCGATTCGAGTGGCGTCGCTAGTGCCGGCGCCCTGTGGGGCTGTGTTCGATTATGGGCCTAGATTATGGGGCCGAGCTGGTTATCGTCCATCTCGTCTCTTTCTACTGGTATCTTGCTTGGTATTTCCGCCACTAATTCGGACCCTAAATTGGCTCAAAAATGTGCAATATTTTTTCATTTCATTTATTGCATATTTAGACATGCTGCCTAGTTTTTAGAAACAGATCGTACATTGTACAATTTCTTCATGTGATAACATGAACTGTTCTTTATTCGAAGCAAATATCGTTTTCTCCAATACAAAGTCGAAGTAATATGAGGGTTGCCCAGAAATGCACCGCATTTTTTCTTCAACCATTCTGTATTGAACGTAATGGGAAAATGAAATGGCGTGTGACGAGGGCCTCCCGTCGGGTAGACCGTTCGCCTGGTGCAAGTCTTTCGATTTGACGCCACATCGGCGACTTGCGCGTCGATGGGGATGAAATGATGATGATTAGGACAACACTACACCCAGTCCCTGAGCGGAGAAAATCTCCGACCCAGCCGGGAATCGAACCCGGGCCCTTTGGATTGACAGTCTGTCGCGCTGACCACTCAGCTACCGGGGGCGGACTGAACGTAGTGGGAATTACACACACGAAAGAATGGTGTTATATCTAGACACGCTATTTTTGCACGTAATCTCCACCTTGTTCTACGGCCTTGGCCATGGTGGCGGAGCCAGTGCTCCACTTTGCTGATTGGCAAATGCAGCGCCAACTCCCGAGTCTTAATGCGTCTGTCTTCGCGAATGACGACATCAGCTCGTTGCAGCATGTCAAGTGTGACAGCCGTGGATGGTCTCTCCGACCGCTGCAAATCGTGGAGCTCCACCGAACCGCCGTCTAATGAGCTGACCCTCCGTGCCCAGTGACGAACTGTACTTCTGTCGACAGCAGACACCCCATAGATTTTGCACAAGCGCTTGTGAAAATTCACGACAGTTTCTTTCCCTGCAGTGGGAAACTCAATGACGGCACGTTGCTTGTAACGTACATCACCTACAGACGCCATTTTAAAACTGTCCTGCGGATACGCTGCCTATCGGAAGTGACGGAAACTTGACACTCTCACTCAGGAGACTTGATATAGTACATACGTAACGTTCCGCATTCGTGACATTATTTTCGGCTGAGAGAGAGAAAAAAGAAACTGCGGTTCGTTACTTTATGGGCAACCTTTGTAATAATGAATTACAACAAAAAATTAAATTGATAACAACGGAGGTTATTAAATAATAATGTTGCTGAATTGTTGAATCTGAAGGAACTTTAAAGGTGACAGGAAACGTTAGAAATGAGTTGCAGATTCCCGCCACCAAAAATTCTGGCGTTGGTAGGGGATACCTCGGAAAGATTCGAGCCGTGTTACCTCCGGTGGTTCTTGTTGTCACTACGCTATGTGCCCATATCTACCGTACAAGTTTTACACGACTCCAGATAAAATAATCTGTTATGGATTATGTACCGGGTAATTTTATCGATGAAGCTGGCCATCCGGAGTGGCCGAACGGTTCTAGGCGCTTCAGTCTGGTACCGCGCGACCGCTACGGTCGCATGTTCGAATCCTGTTTCGGGCATGTATGTGTGTGATGTCCTTAGATTAGTTAGGCTTAAGTAGTTCTGAGTTCTAGGGGACTAATGATCTTAGATGTTAAGTCCCATAGTGCTCAGAGCCATTTGAACCATTTGATGAAGCTGGCGTCACGTCCTCTGTTTTGTTGCTTATTTCAGTTTCGGCCTCTTCCTTTGAGTTTTCTGTCATGTTGACTGTTTGTCAAGCGGAAATGGTGAAGCGTAACTGTCACTTAGACAGCTAGTATAACAGGCAAACATATCGCCCCAGTGTCACACACAACTGTTCCATTCACAAAGGTGGCCACAGATGTACCCATACTGAATCCTAAATTCATTAATTAGCGCCTGTCAGTATCTGGAAATACGCAATTAAACCTTCAAACCAATGTGGAAAGAGCACCACTGGTCAGAATGGAATCAAATTGCAACGGCGTATTATCGGAGAAGGGGGAAACGAACGGCAGAACAAAAATAGTTACGAAATGTAGCAGTAGGTGGCGCTGTAAGCATCATAATTTAATAGCGGTCGACTACAAATGCATCATGCAACAATGACTAAGATGTACTTTTGACGTTAAACGCCGGCCGAAGTGGCCGTGCGGTTAAAGGCGCTGCAGTCTGGAACCGCAAGACCGCTACGGTTGCAGGTTCGAATCCTGCCTCGGGCATGGATGTTTGTGATGTCCTTAGGTTAGTTAGGTTTAACTAGTTCTAAGTTCTAGGGGACTAATGACCTCAGCAGTTGAGTCCCATAGTGCTCAGAGCCATTTTTTTGACGTTAAACAAACTGTGCTACCCAGTGTGCATGGGTTTACAGGCGTGATACTGTTAATTGCGTAAGCCCATCCACCACAGCAAGGTCATATCAAATCGGATGGAAAAAAAATCGGTTTCTAATTGTCCTGAGGCCAAAAACCGCAGAAAAAGCATCAGTCAAAATCAAATCGGATTATTAATTTCCGTGTCACTGGCGCAAGACATGTTCAACATGCTGTCCACCGTTTTGTGCAACAAGTTGAAATCGAGAAACAGCATGTTCCACAACTGATCGAAGTGTTTCCGAGGTCACGTTCAGAATATGTTAGCAATGCGTGCCTTCGATGCAGCTAAATCAGAACACTGAGCACAACATCTTTCAGACAGCCCCACAGCCAGAAGTCACACGGATTAAGACCAGGTGATCGGGATGGCCAGCTGTAGGGAAGTGGTGGCTGATAATTCTAGCATTTCCAAAATGGCCTTTCAGCAGCTGCTTGACTGGATTTACAATGTGCGGAGGTGCGCCATCTTGCATAAAAATGACACCATCCATACATTCACGGTGTTGGAGATCTGGAATGACGTGGTTGTGCAAAAGACACTCATAGCGCTTACCAGTGACGGTGCAGGTAATAGGACTGGAAGCACCCGTCTCTTCGAAAAAATATGGCCCTATGATAATTGATGCTGTAAACACGCACCTCACAGTGACCTTTTCAGGATGATGTGGTACTGGTTGATTTGTGTGTGGATTTTCCGTTGCCCATCCTCGACAATTCTGTGTATTGACATATCATGTCAAATGGAAGTGCGCTTTGTCTGTCCACAAAATCTTCCACGGCCAATCTTTTTCCACTTTCATGCGAGAAAGAAATTCTAAAGCAACGGTCTCTCTCGCTGACAGGTCAACAGGAAGCAACTCTTGCACATGGGTAATCTTGAATGGACAGCAAAGATGGATGTTTCGTAGGATTTTACGCTCCGTGCTCACGGGTATGTCTAATTTTCGGGCAATTCTCCATGCACTACACGTTTGCACATCACCACTCGTTTTCTCCTACATTGCTGTGGCCACTGTTTTCACTGACGTCGAATCAATTCGTTTCCGCCCTCTACCAGGCTGCACACCAAAAGAACCAGTCTTTTCGAATTCCGAATCATTTTCTGCAGACCCACGGCAGTCATCGGACCAAAGCCTTTTTTTGAAACCCTTTGTGTTCGGAACTTCTGCAGAGCGACGTGTGCACAGTCATCATTCTTGTAATACAGCATTACAAGCACAGCGAGATCTTGCATTAAGACAGTCATGGCGAACGTCGCAGACGCGAAGGGAGGAAAAGCCGTGTACCCGGCGTGTTTATATCGACCCAGTGGGTCGTGCGCATGACAGGTGTTTTCTTTTACATATTATGACACATACAGCGGAATCTAATCAATTTTCACACTATTTTTTTTCCTGCTATACGTGTTCCCCCTTCTCCTATAGTGGTGTTATTTCTACAGCGTTTTGAAAGTTTAACTTTAATTATAATCACACTGGACATCCCTGATAAGAAATTCGTTCAGCTCTTCTTCTTCCTGCTGTATCTCTCTTTCAGATCCCATTGTGAGTGCGACCGCGAATTCTACCGCTGCCTGAAAGATGCCAACACGCTAGTGTCCCTCAAGGTGGGCGTCATCTACTTTAGCATCCTGCGACCGCAGTGCTACGAGGAGACTTATCCAGTAGCCAGATGCAAGAGCTATTCGCTGTAAGTAGGAACATTGCATCTCAATAACACTGAGGATTATTACTTTCTACGTAACGGGGTCTATGGAGCTTTCTCGTGTATTTAATGATTTTTTCTGATACTATCTAGAAGTCCTAAGAGATAATCGACAACTGATCGTTCTGCTAAACCAACGCTAATGCGAAGAAAGGACTGAGGTATCCTGGTTCGAGTCCCAATTTTAACCTGCCCGGCAGTTTTAATTAAAACATCGGACACCGCATTGCAGTCACAAGTCACTAGGTGGGGTGAGGCTGAGCCACTTTTTCGCAGTATCTTTTCTTCCAGGAGCGCTATTCTGGTAAGTTATATGGGAGAGCTTCTGCTCTTGAAAAGTCAGACACAGGCACGAGCAGAAGCGAATCTACGGGGCTGTGTCGTGAATTCTGCTTGCAGGGCTCGATCAGTAACACCAACGACCCCGAAAACGGCAGGATTCCCCGTTCGAGTCCTGATCTTGCTCAAAGTTATAATCTACCAGAAAGTGACAGTTTTAATCTTCTCGTGATAAATACTGATATTAACGTTACTTTTGAGTGCAATAGACGTATTTTAATGTACTCTATCTAATGTAAAGTATCCGGTACCCCACTGCAGCGCGGGACTTGCCGCTAGACGTCGCGAGAGGCGGACCCGTAGGTAGGGGGTGGAGAGTCTCGTCAGTAGAGGAACAGCGACAGCAGAGTGGGTCAGTGAGTCGGGACGTCACTGGAGGCCACGTCAGTGACAGATCCAGCAGGCACTTTTCAACTCTTTCAAAGCTGCGCAAGTCGACTGCAGATGATGTGACGGTGAAGTGGAAACGACAAGCAGTAACCAAGCACAGCTCAGACCTCATGAACTGGCCGCTGTTCCGAGCAGAGTTGGAGAAGTGATAAAAGCGATTAGTGGGTACACCCCGTGTTAATGTGCACTAATACTGTAAGTGTCCGGATATTTTTGATCAGACAGTCAACGCCTTTACAGGTGAGAAGGGACAACGGACCATTAATGCTGAAATAGTTGCTTCACAAATTCCGGAGGCCATGACGAGAAGCGTCCCCCAATCTCTCCTTGATCGAGATGTGTGAGATGCTACGGAGCAAGTTATCAGCCCTTCACCTCCAACCACCAGTCTGTAGGATCTGCGCGCTTAGGTGCAGGAGGCTTGGTGTGGAATATTCGAGACGTGGACAACTCCATGCTGTACATCCCGATGCTTCTATTCACAACCAACGAGCCCGACACCACTCTATCACATAGCTCTTGTGGCCATGTAGCACAATATACACTGATAAGCGAAAAGAGTGTGACCAGTACGTACTGCTACGTTGGATGCTACCTTGTGGCGTTGTGGGCACGTGGCTGGAGTAACAAAAGTGTGTAAGCAGAGCATACACGGACGGGGGATCATTCTAGCGAAGATATAGGCAGCACATGGGGAAATCCATTGAGATAAGCCATTTTGACAAAGGGCAGATTATTATTATGCAGAGCCTATGAAAGTGTATCACAGAAATAGCTAACTTGATCGAATATCTACAGAAAGAGGAAGAAAAACTACGATTAGGCGCTAATCTGCTGGACGTCCACCACTCTTCACAGAACGTGGGTTTCGGAGGCTTGTCTGCTCTGTAAAGTAGGAGCGATGGTGACCTGTGGCATCTCTGCCGAAAGAGCACAGTGCTGGTGCACGCACAAGTGTTCTGTACTTTGTCAGACATGGAGCTCTACAGCAGACCGTCTCTATGTGTTCACATGTTGACCCAGCGAAAACATATCGGCTCTTCGGGTGAATCACGTTTTTGCTACACTAGGTCGATGGTCGTCTCCACAAACGCTTGTATTTGGTGAGAGGCGGCTCGAAACGTACGGCACACCACGGACGCAGGCTGGTGGGAGCAGTATTATGCTGTGGGAGACAGTCTCCTGCGGTTACATGGGACCTGTGGTAGTAATCGAAGACACGCTGAAAGCTGCGAAACATCTGCAGCCTTTCACACTTGATGTATTTCCTGACGACGATGCCAGCTTTCAGCAGTATAACTCTCTGCGTTTCGTTGCCAGAACCGTGCTGCATTCGTTTCAGGAGCGTTATAGTGAACTCACGTTGATGTTTCGGCGATGAAATTCTCCTGATATAAATCCTATGGAAAATTTATGGGTCGCTATGGAGCACCATCACCGCGTACGCAAATCAACGGCCCATTATTTACGGGAATACATAACCTGTACGTAGACAGCTAGTATCACATATCTTCATAAACCTACCAACAAACTGTCAGATCCCTGATGCGCATAATCAGTGACGTATTTCATTCCAAAGACGGACAAACGAGGTATTAAGCAAGCGATCATAATGTTTTGGCTTATTAGTGTATGTTGGTACTTCCAAGTTGACTGCAATCATTTCTTGTGTATGGTACAAACTACCTGCATGACAATCAATGTAAAATACATTCTCGAGAAAAGAAAAACAACGCACCACGAAGTTATTATCCAAATGGGACGGAAATCGCTATATGTAATATACATGCATAGAAAAACAAATGATTACAATTTGAGAAAATTTGCATGATTTACTCAAGAGAAAGAGCCCACAAATTGAGAAAGTCAATAACCAGGCGGTCAACTTCTGCCCCTTATGCTAGCAGATATTCTTCTTGGCATTGCTTGACAAAATGGTTCAAATGGCTCTGAGCACTATGGGACTTAACATCTGAGGTCATCAGTCCCCTAGAACTTAGAACTACTTAAACCTAACTAATCTAAGGACATCACACACATCCATGCACGAGGCAGGATTCGAACCTGCGACAGTAGCAGCAGCGCTGTTTCTGACTGAAGTGCCTAGAACAGCTCGGCCACAACGGCCGGCCCATTGCTTGAGACAGTTGTTGGATGTCCTCGTGAAGGATATCGTCGCAAATTCTACCCAATTATCCGTTAGATAGAATCCCTAGATGGTTGGACGGCCCTACCCATAATGTTTCAGAGGTTCTCACTCGGAGGGAGATCAGGCGATCTTGCTGGCCAAAGTAGGTTTTCGCAGGCACGAAGCCAAACAGTAGAAAATATAGCCGTGTGTAGGCAGGAATTATCTTACTGAAATGTAAATCAGGATGGCTTTGTTCTGCCGCAAACGACAACCAAAGGGTCCAGCTATGAAGAGAAATGGGACAGTACACCATCACTCCTGGTTTCCGGGCTGTATGGTAGGCTACAGTCAGGTTGACGTCACACCGCTTCTGGGACGTCTCCAGATACTTCTTCGCTGGTCGTCGGGGCACGTGGAAGCGAGACTCATCAATGAAGGCAGTTATACTCCAGTCAATGAGATTCCACGCCGAGGATATATCTGGTGATGTCCTGGACAGAGGTGAGATTACTAACCTGACAGTCGCCCACAATGTGGCCCAGAAAACATGAGTGATGATCTGAGGTGGGTCTCATTATCAGCAGGACCCCAGTGATTGTCATCCACAGCGTAGCAGTACATCGACGATATTCTACGCCCCGTTTTGTTTTCCTTCATTATAAGCCACCCTAGGCTGACATTTCAGCAAAATAATGCCCGCAGGCACACGGCGAGAGCTTTTACTGCTTGTTTACGAGTTCGTCAAACCCTAGCTTGGCCAGTAAGGTCGTCGGATCTTTCTCATTTAAGGATATTTTGGAGGATTATGGGCAGGTCCCTCCAACCTGCTCGGAATTTTGACGATCTAACGCGCTCGTTGGACGGAATTTGGCACGATATCCTTCAGAACATCAGACAACTCTGTGAAGCAATGCCAAGTAGAATAACTGTTTTCATAAGGTCCAGAGGTCGACCAACGCGTTATTGACTTGCTCAGATTGTGAAGCTTTTTCTGTTGAATAAACCATCGATTTTTTTCTGATTAATTATTTGTTTGTCTGGAGATGTAAGTCACATCTACCAATTTCCATCCCTCTCGGGTAGTTCCTTCATGGTGTATCGTTCTTTTTTTCCCTTAGAGTGTATTTCTGATGTCAGCTTGTAATTGGGAGATCTATACTTCCCACTCTTTTCATTTGTATATTACCAGTCTAAAAACACATAACTAAATCTTTATCAACTACTTGCCAAAAAATTAGTGGCTGTCAGACGGTTTTAACAAGGGCAGAATGAAATTTTCATTATTCGCTCACAGTGTGTTTCACATTTGTTTACCAATCCTTTGGAATCGCGTAACAGCTTCAATGACACACAATTAAAAATCTGTTTGCACGCTTTACAGGCGAGAACATATCACTTCAAAATGGCTCTGAGCACTATGGGACTTAACAGCTATGGTCATCAGTCCCCTAGAACTTAGAACTACTTAAACCTAACTAACCTAAGGACAGCACACAACACCCAGCCATCACGAGGCAGAGAAAATCCCTGACCCCGCCGGGAATCGAACCCGGGAACCCGGGCGTGGGAAGCGAGAACGCTACCGCACGACCACGAGATGCGGGCCATATCGCTTCCGTTGCATAGTTTCCCACAGCTGACCTTGCCGGAAATACCAGTTTGCAAATGCACTTGCGCCAAATCACAGGGTAATATCTACGCTGGTAAGTCGTATAAGTCGCAGAAATCGCTTTTTAACAATGGTAGAGCGTCGTCGGACATAAATTATGAATTCAAGCTCTGTGAATTTAAACAGTGACAAATCTGAAGTTACCGACGTTATCGAAAAGTAGCATTCACAGAAATCATATCGCTAAGTCACAGTTTATCGTATCCTTACCGATTACACAACACCTCCGGACTCTGCACTCTGGCACACAGGCAGGTTGGTTGCAGGCCCTCAACAGGTCTGAGACAGAACCAGCTGTCATCAGAAAACACAATAGATCTCTACCCAAAGCTCCAATGGGCTATCGCTTGACACCACTGAAGTCGCAAATGGCGGTGGTTTGGGATCAGTAAATGCACGCTGCAGGGTGTTTGGCTCGGAGCTGTCCTTGACGTAACCGATTCGTTGCGTCATTGTGGTGCCACCTGCTGCTCAATTTGCTTCTGCAGATGCAGTACAATGCGCCAGAGCCATACGCCAAAGTCATACGATGGCCTTCCCTCTCAGTGGTGCCACGTGGCCGTTCCGGCCCGGTCTTCATGCCACCAAACATTCTCGTGACCACCGCCGCCAGTAGTCAAGTACTGTGGCTACACTGCTGCCAAGTCTTTCTGCAGTATCGCAGGAGGAACATCATGCTTCTCGTAGCCCTCTTACATGACCTCTTTCAAACTAAGTGAGGTGTTGCTAATGACCCCTTGACTTAACATTAAACCACCACGTACAGTTCCAAAGATGACCGTAACTCTTTGACTGTTTCAGAAAACATCGTTCTTGTGCAACGCAGCTAGCTCTTTATTCGCACGAAGTAATGGCCGCTATCGACAGGGGATCTCAAGTTGATTCCGTATTTCTAGATTTCCGGAAAGCTTTTGACACCGTTCCTCACACCGAAGTTAAGAGCTTTCGGGCTGGGCTAGCACTTGGATGGGTGACCAACCGGCCTGCCGAGCGCTGTTGGCAAGCGGGGTGCACTCAGCCCTTGTCTGGCAAGCTGCGGGCCTATGGGGTATCATCTCAGTTGTGCGACTGGATTCGTGATTTCCTGTCAGGAAGTTCACAGTTCGTAGTAATAACGGCAAATCATCGAGTAAAACTGAAGTGATATCAGGTGTTCCCCAGGGAAGCGTCCTGGGACCTCTGCTGTTCCTGATCTATATAAATGACCTGGGTGACAATCTGAGCAGTTCTCTTAGGTTGTTCGCAGATGATGCTGTAATTTACCGTCTAGTAAGGTCATCCGAAGACCAGTATCAGTTGCAAAGCGATTTAGAAAAGATTGCTGTATGGTGTGGCAGGTGGCAGTTGACGCTAAATAACGAAAAGTGTGAGGTGATCCACATGAGTTTCAAAAGAAATCCGTGGGAATTCGATTACTCGATAAATAGTACAATTCTCAAGGCTGTCAATTCAACTAGGTACCTGGGTGTTAAAATTACGAACAACTTCAGTTGGAAAGACCACATAGATAATATTTTGGGGAAGGCGAGCCAAAGGATGCGTTTCATTGGCAGGACACTTAGAAGATGTAACAAGTCCACTAAAGAGACAGCTTACACTACACTCGTTCGTCCTCTGTTAGAATATTGCTGCGCGGTGTGGGATCCTTACCAGGTGGGATTGACGGAGGACATCGAAAGTGTGCAAAAAAGGGCAGCTCGTTTTGTATTATCACGTAATAGGGGAGAGAGTGTGGCAGATATGATACGCGAATTGGGATGGAAGTCATTAAAGCAAAGTCGTTTTTCGTCGCGGCGAGATCTATTTACGAAATTTCAGTCACCAACTTTCTCTTCCGAATGTGAAAATATTTTGTTGAGCCCAACCTACATAGGTAGGAATGATCATCAAAATAAAATAAGAGAAATCAGAGCTCGAAGAGAAAGGTTTAGGTGTTCGTATTTCCCGCGCGCTGTTCGGGAGTGGAATGGTAGAGAGATAGTATGATTGTGGTTCGACGAACCCTCTGCCAAGCACTTAAATGTGAATTGCAGAGTAGTCATGTAGATGTAGACTTAAACTGCCCACTACCTCACATGCTCACGTTCCGAGACATAGCGTTTGCTGTCTTACTCTTTTGATTGGTCCCCTCAACAAAACCCATACAACCGAGGTCCCTTTGGTTGATCGGTTGCTGTACCGTCATCCACTACCGTGATAGGTCCTTCAAGATGAATGTCCGATATGGCAGACTTCGGAAACGACAAACATTACTTACGAAAGCGATGTAACACTTTACAACAACAGTTCACATCCATGTGACGTTTACAGAAAACTTCATGTTTGCCGGAGCCGCTACAGTTACATGACTACTGCAGATATCACAGAGGTTTCGAAACATCACCGTGAACGGTTCCCTATACTCTTGTGCCTCGGCTTGTCGGTAACGTGACTTGCGGCTTTACTATGTCGCTGCACAGTACGCACCTGTTTCAGCGAGGACCATAAGTCAGGAAAGTGTTATTTTTCCCTGCAGTCGAGATATGATCGCATCTACATGACATCCACATCTACCTGTACGTGAGTACTCTGCAGTTCGCACTTAGTGGGCGGCAGAGGGTTCATCGGACCATTTTCACACTGTCTCTTTACTGTTCTACTCTCGAACAGCATGCGAGAAAAACGATCAGTTGTGTCTTACTGTGCTAGCTCCGATTTCTCTTATTTTATTACGCTGATTATTTCTCCCTATGTAAGAGGAGGGAGCCAACGGCCGTGCCGCAGTGGTACCACCGGTTCCCGTCAGATCACCGAAGTTAAGAGCTTTCGGGCTGGGATAGCACTTGGATGGGTGACCAACCGGCCTGCCGAGCGCTGTTGGGAAGTGGGGTGCACTCAGCCCTTGTGAGGCAAACTGAGGAGCTACTTGATTAAGAAGTAGCGGCTCCGGTCTCGGAAACTGATATACGGTCGGGAGAGCGGTATGCTGACCACATGCCCCTCCATGTCCGCCTCCAGTATGCCTGTGGGCTGAGGATGACACGGCGGCCGGTCGGTGCCGTTGGGCTTTCCAAGGCCTGTTCGAACGGAGTCAGTTAGTTAGTTATGAAAGAGGAGAGAAAAGATGGATACTGAGACTTCTTGAAAAGATCTCGGCCTAACGAATAACGCATTTATTTTAATTATTGCTACTCTAGCTCGAGTATCATTTTCGTGACACCCTGACTTATTTCACAACAGCACAAACCGAGCTACCCTTCTTTGAACTTCTTCGATATCCTCCATCAATCTTATACGATAAGGATACCGTACCACTCTGCAGTTCTCTAGCAGAGGAGGAATCTCTTTGACAGATTTGTTACATCTACTAAGTGTTCTGCCAGTGGAATGCAGTCTTTTGTTCGCCTTCCCCTGAACATTATCCATGTGATCGTTCCAAATTAAGTTGTTCGTAGTCATAATCCTTAGATATGTTGTTGAAATAGCGCTTAGACTTGTGTGATTTATCATGTAACCGAAATCTGACGGATTTCTTTTCGTACTCATGTGGATGACCTCACACTTTGCAGTGTTTGTGGCCCATTCCCACTTTTCGTACGACGCAGGTAGCTTCTCTAAATCATATTCCAATTGGTTTTGATCATGTGATGACTTTATTCCTACCCCCAATGAACCAAGGACCCTGCCGTTGGTGAGGAGGCTTGCGTGCCTCAGCGATAAAGATGGCCGTACCGTAGGTGCAACCACAACGGAGGGGTATCTGTTGAGAGGCCAGACAAACGTCTGGTTCCTGAATAGTGGCAGCAGCCTTTTCAGTAGTTGCAGGGGCAACAGTCTGGATGATTGACTGATCTGGCCTTGCAACACTAACCAAAACGGCCTTGCTGTGCCGGTACTGCGAACGGCTGAAAACAAGGCGAAACTACAGCCGTAATTTTTCCCGAGGGCATGCAGCTTTATTGTATGGTCCTCTTGCGTAAAATATTCCGGAGGTAAAATAGTCCCCCATTCGGATCTCCAGGCGGGGACTTCTCAGGAGGACGTCGTTATCAGGAGAAAGAAAACTGGCGTTCTACGGATCGGAGCGTGGAATGTCAGATCCCTTAATGGGGCAGGTAGGTTAGAAAATTTAAAAAGGGAAATGGATAGGTTGAAGTTAGATATAGTGGGAATTAGTGAAGTTCGGTGGCAGGAAGAACAAGACTTTTGGTCAGGTAAATACAGGGTTATAAATACAAAATCAAATAGGGGTAACGCAGGAGTAGGTTTAATAATGAATAAAAAAATAGGAGTGCGTGTAAGCTACTACAAACAGCAAAGTGAACGCATTATTGTGGCCAAGATAGACACGAAGCCCATGCCTACTACAGTAGTACAAGTTTATATGCCAACTAGCTCTGCAGATGATGAAGAAATTGATGAAATGTATGATGAGATAAAAGAAATTATTCAGGTAGTGAAGGGAGACGAAAATTTAATAGTCATGGGTGATTGGAATTCGAGAGTAGGAAAAGGGAGAGAAGGAAACATAGTGGGTGAATATGGATTGGGGGAGAGAAATGAACGAGGAAGCCGTCTTGTTGAATTTTGCACAGAGCATAACTTAAGCATAGCTAACACTTGGTTCAAGAATCATAAAAGAAGGTTGTATACATGGAAGAATCCTGGAGATACTAGAAGGTATCAGATAGATTATATAATGGTAAGACAGAGATTTAGGAACCAGATTTTAAATTGTAAGACATTTCCAGGGGCAGATGTCGACTCTGACTACAATCTATTGGTTATAAACTGTAGATTAAAACTGAAGAAACTGCAAAAAGGTGGGAATTTAAGAAGATGGGACCTGGATAAACTGAAAGAACCAGAGGTTGTACAGAGTTTCAGAGCGAGCATAATGGAACAATTAACAGGAATGGGGGAAAGGAATACGGTAGAAGACGAATGGGTAGCTCTGAGGGATGAAGTAGTGAAGGCAGCAGAGGATCAAGTTGGTATAAAGACGAGGGCTAATAGAAATCCTTGGGGAAAAGAAGAAATATTGAATTTAATTGATGAAAGGAGAAAATATAAAAATGCAGTAAATGAAGCAGGCAAAAAGGAATACAAACGTCTCAAAAATGAGATCGACAGGAAGTGAAAAATGGTTAAGCAGGGATGGCTAGAGGATAAATGTAAGGATGTAGAGGCTTATCTCACTAGGGGTAAGATAGATACTGCCTACAGGAAATTTAAAGAGACCTTTGGAGAGAAGAGAACCACTTGTATGAATATCAAGAGCTCAGATGGCAACCCAGTTCTAAGCAAAGAAGGGAACGCAGAAAGGTGGAAGGAGTATATAGAGGGTTTATACAAGGGCGATGTACTTGAGGACAATATTATGGAAATGGGAGAGGATGTAGATGAAGATGAAATGGGAGATACGATACTGCGTGAAGAGTTTGACAGAGCACTGAAAGACCTGAGTCTAAACAAGGCCCCCGGAGTAGACAACATTCCACTGGAACTACTGACGGCCTTGAAAGAGCCAGTCATGACAAAACTCTACCATCTGGTGAGCAAGATGTATGAGACAGGCGAATTACCCTCAGAATTCAAGAAGAATATAATAATTCCAATCCCAAAGAAAGCAGGTGTTGACAGATGTGAAAATTACCGAACTATCAGTTTAATAAGTCACAGCTGCAAAATACTAACACGAATTCTTTACAGACGAATGGAAAAACTAGTAGAAGCCGACCTCGGGGAAGATCAGTTTGGATTCCGCAGAAATGTTGGAACACGTGATGCAATACTGACCCTACGACTTATCTTAGAAGCTAGATGAAGGAAAGGCAAACCTACATTTCTAGCATTTGTAGACTTAGAGAAAGCTTTTGACAATGTTAACTGGAATACTCTCTTTCAAATTCTAAAGGTGCCAGGGGTAAAATACATGGAGCGGAAGGCTATTTACAATTTGTACAGAAACCAGTTGGCAGTTATGAGTCGAGGGGCATGAAAGGGAAGCAGTGGTTGGGAAGGGAGTGAGACAGGGTTGTAGTCTCTCCCTGATGTTATTCAATCTGTATATTGAGCAAGCAGTAAAGGAAACAAAAGAAAAATTCGGAGTAGGTATTAAAATCCATGGAGAAGAAATAAAAACTTTGAGGTTCGCCGATGACATTGTAATTCTGTCAGAGACAGCAAAGGACTTGGAAGAACAGTTGAACAGAATGGACAGTGTCTTGAAAGGAGGATATAAGATGAACATCAACAATAGCAAAACAAGGATAATGGAATGTAGTCGATTTAAGTCGGGTGATGCTGAGGGAATTAGACTAGGAAATGAGACACTTAAATTAGTAAAGGAGTTTTGCTATTTGGGGAGCAAAATAACTGTTGATGGTCGAAGTAGAGAGGATATAAAATGTAGACTGGCAATGGCAAGGAAAGCGTTTCTGAAGAAGAGAAATTTGTTAACATCCAGGATAGATTTAAGTGTCAGGAAGTCGTTTCTGAAAGTATTTATATGGAGTGTAGCCATGTATGGAAGTGAAACATGGACAATATATAGTTTAGACAAGAAGAGAATAGAAGCTTTCGAAATGTGGTGCTACAGAAGAATGCTGAAGATTAGATGGGTAGATCACATAACTAATGAGGAGGTATTGAATAGAATTGGGGAGAAGAGGAGTTTGTGGCACAACTTGACAAAAAGAAGGGACTGGTTGGTAGGACATGTTCTGAGGCATCAATGGATCACAAATTTATCATTGGAGAGCAGCGTGGAGTGTAAAAATCGTAAAGGGAGACCAAGAGATGAATACACTAAGCAGATTCAGAAGGATGTAGGTTGCAGTAAGTACTGGGAGATGAAGAAGCTTGCACATGATAGAGTAGCATGGAGAGCTGCATCGAACCAGTCTCAGGACTGAAGACAACAACGATGACTTTATTAGGCGGTAAACAATAGCAGAATCTGATAACACTCTAAGGTGGTTCTCAGATTGTCTCCGAAATCATTTATGTGGATTAGAAATAGGTTAGAAATAGGAAAGGACCTTTAGCACTTCCTTGGGGAACGACAGATAGCACTTCTGTTTTGCTCGATGACTTCTCGCCAGTTATTACAAACTGTGACCTCTCTGACAGGAAAGTACACATCCAGTACCACGGCTGAGGTGACACTGTAGGCTCGCAGTTTGATTATATGCCGTTTGTGAAGAATGGTGTCAAAAGTCTCGTGGAAACCAAAGAAATGGGATCACTTTGAACCCATGTCGACAGCACTCTTTATTTCATGAGAATAAAAAGTAACTGTGTTGCGCAACAACGGTATCTTCTGAATCCTCGCTATGTGTCAATAGTTCGATTTCTTCCAGGTAACTTGTAATGCCCGAACACAGCATATTTTCTAAAATCTTACAGCAAGTCGACGTCAGCTATATTGTTCTGTAATTCAATGCACTATTCCTGTTTCCTTTGTTGATGTATTAGTGTGATCTGTGCAAGTTTCCGGTCATTAGGTAGGGATCTTTCGTCGAGCGAGCGTTTGTAAATGATTAGTAAGTATGAGGCTATTCTGTCAACGTACTCTGAAACGAACCTAACTGATATACAGTCTGTACCAGAAGACTTGCCGTTATTGATTTTAGTTGCTTCTCAGCATCGAGGATGTCTTCTTCTAAGTTACTCATGTTGCCAGCTACACTACATTCGAATTCTGAAACATCCCTTCGTCTTTAAAGGAATTTCGGAAAACCGCACCTAGTGACCCCACTTCAGTGGCACTGCATTGGTAACGTTGCCACCGGTATCGCGTGGTGAAGATTTTGTTTGTTTCTTGCCACTGGCGTGCTTTATGTAGGACAATATTCTCGACAATATTTCGAGCCAAGAGTTTGTGGTACGTCCGACCTTTGTATCAGCACAGTGAGTGTAATAATGTGTGCAAACTTAGCTTACCACTTACCGCACAAATGGATAAAACATCTGAACTGTCTTCTCAAGTCCAGGGTGTCAAACCGACATTCTAAATAAATATGACCCTGGCCCTGGCCCTGTGAGGCAGTTAATATCAGGTGCAGATAGTAACAAAAATCATTAGAAATCCTGCTGTCACGTACCTAGAACGCATGAATTACTAAAAGTGAAAGTTTGGGGTCTGTTCTAGAAAGAAAACACAGCTATTCCCTATTTTATTCTACATGTAATTTATCAACTGTTGCTTTCAGGGGTCAAGTGATAAACAACAATCATGTTCAATTACTTTTGACAATAACAAAATATTTAATTCTTGGACATATTGAAATGACGATTATTAAAATATTTATCACTACACATGAAAATTTTTTTTCACAGGAAAGAATGATTATTAAGAATCTTCGTCAGCTCATTTAAATCTATGTTGTCGTAGCTGGCCAGTGCACTGAGTTGGTGGAGAATAAATTTACTTTTTGAACCAACGAAAAAAAAAACTCTCATGTACAAAGTGTGAGGGTGGGTTAGTGTCCTAGCTTTTGATATTCAATGGTCAAAGCGTACGCAAGTTGAAGTGAGGAAATCTAGACTCAACATTTATTGTGGCCTAATACATGATGGTACTTTACCAAGCGGCATCTGCAATTGCGTTGTCTCTGTGCTGGATCTGAAATGCTAATTCCCTACTCTGGCCGTGACTGAATTCACTCAGCCGCAACTTTCCTGCATTCTGTAGAATGCTTATCTTTCCCTAGTCGAAATAATGGCTATTGCACACTCGCTATGGATTGGAGCGATGTGCACAATTTCTTTGCCTGCAAAAATTCCTGCAGGAATAAGTAACTACCGCTTTGCTATCTGTCGCTACGATACATGAAGTGTATGCTCCCCACTTTGCAGAAAGCAAAGCACCTAAAGCCTTTGATTATTTCCACATACTTCTGCGGTCCACCGCGAGACAAGAGAGATAGGTTTAGGTCTCAAAATGCTTTTATATAATGGGGATCTTCCCACTGTGTCGCATCTGCGTCGCCAAGTGTGGCTTCAGCCAATCACGGTCTCGCTAGAGGTGAATACATTTTTATTTTCTTGCTGGGTTGCAGCCTATCCCTGTTAATGACGTGCAGCCTCTTACCCTCCGTCCCAGCTTTATTTACGTTAAAAGGAATAATGTATTGTTCTGGCCTCACCCCTTTTTGCGCTGAAGCTCGCCGTTCTCATGCTAAATGGGAGTTTTACGATATCATTAACCACCTGCTTGGTTCGTCTCGAAAATGCATTTCGCTTGAACTTGTTTGATCCATGACATTGTCCATATTGTTAGAGATTGTTTTGTTGGTTTTCAGTACATGAGATTAACTGCAATTACCTTTTGTTGATATAATGTAATTATTATTTTCTGAGGATCTCATACTGTATTGTCCTGTCATTATGGATCAAGCTCATGTAAGGTCCGTAAAATCCGGATACCTTAAAAATTTCGTTGTGGAAACAATTACAAACAATTCGCATAGCACCGTCCATAGTATGTTTCTCCCAGTACCTTTTAACCAAAGACCAGCAGACTCTGAGTCAAACATTCTGATTAAGCCCTCCCGAACCATCACGGTAAGTCCAGCGATGTGTGACCTTAAGGGCCATTGTACCACAAGTACTGTTACTGGAAGGCTGTGAAAAATGATGATAACCTGAAAACAGTAACAGTATTCGTGACGATGTCAAAGAGCGCAGTATCTGTATGCGAGTGAGCTAAAACGGGACACAATGATCGCTGCCTACGTAATGGCTATGAAAGAAGATACAGAACAAATTCAGAAGTTCGTAGCCATTATCGCAGTATGTCAATCTTACATATATGAAAGTGTAAAGGAGGTGTTCGGCGAGCTGAAAAGGGAATCTTCGAAAGTAAGGCGACATAGTTGTCGTGCAGTCCTGATTAAGAAATTTCAGGATACAATATTTACGAAACAGTGTTTAGCAATTCTCCTGCCTCTACCACGTCTCGCACAGATAAGACGAGAGAAATTAGGACATCTACAAAGGTGTATGAGTAGTTATCCGTTTCTTTGCTCGCTACGCGACTGGATTGCATCAGAAGTCGCTAACACACTAACGGAAAAAAAATCTCAACACCAAGAACGAGATACGCGATATAAACGACAGTTGATAGCGCTGTTTCTACATCTGAAAGACGAATTCTATTCCAAATTTGCGCCAGTCGCATAAGAATGGCGCTATACCGCCACTATGAGGATGCAAACCAGGTTTGCTTTAAATCCACGCTGTAACTGTCATGAGCGCTACACTAGTGGCCATTAAAATTGCTACACCAAGAAGAAATGCAGATGATAAACGGATATTCATTGGACAAATGTATTATACTAGAACTAACATGTGATTACATTTTCACGTAATTTGAGGGCATAGATCCTGAGAAATCAGTACCCAGAACAACCACCTCTGGCCGTAATAACGGCCTTGATACGCCTGGGCATTGAGTCAAACAGAGCTTGGATGGCGTGTACAGGTACAGCCGCCCATGCAGCTTCAACACGATACCACAGTTCATCAAGAGTAGTGACTGGCGTCTAGTGAGGAGCCAGTTGCTCGGCCACCATTGACCAGACGTTTTCAATTGGTGAGAGATCTGGAGAATGTGCTGGCCAGGGCAGCAGTCGAACATTTTCCGTATCCAGAATGGCCCGTACAGGACCTGCAACACGCGATCGTGCATTATCCTGTTGAACTGTAGGGTTTCGCAGGGATCGAATGAAGGGTAGAGCCATGGGTCGTAACAAATCTGAAATGTAACGTCCACTGTTCAAAGTGCCGTCAATGCGAACAAGAGGTGACCGAGACGTGTAACCAATAGCACCCCAAACCATCACGGTGGGTAATACTCCAGTATGGCGATGACGAATACATGCTTCCAATGTGCGTTCACCGCGATGTCGCCAAACACGGATGCGACCATCGTTATGCTGTAAACAGAACCTGGATTCATACGAAAAAATGACGTTTTGCCATTCGTGCACCCAGGTTCGTCATCAACATCGCAGGCGCTCCCATCTGTGATGCAGCGTCAAGGGTAACCACAGCCATCGTCTCCGAGCTGATAGTCCATGCTGCTGCAAACGTCGTCTAACTGTTCGTGCAAATGGTTGTTGTCTTGCAAACACCCCATCTGTTGACTCAGGGATCGAGACGTGGCTGCACGATCCGTTACAGCAAAGCGGATAAGATACCTGTGATCTCGAATGCTAGTGATGCGAGGCCGTTCGGATTCAGCACGGCGTTCCGTATTACCCTCCTGAACCCACCGATTCCTTATTATGCTAACAGCCATTGGAACTTGACCAACGCGAGCAACAATGTTACGATAGGATAAACCGCAATCGCGAATACAATTCGACCTTTATCAAAGTCGGAAACATGATGGTACTCATTTCTCCTCTTTACACGAGCCATCACAAAACGTTTCACCAGGCAACGCCGGTCAACTGCTGTTTGTGTATGAGAAATCGGTTGGAAACTTTCCTCATGTCAGCACGTTGTAGGTGACGCCACCGGAGCCAACCTTGTGTGAATGCTCTGAAAAGCTAATCATTAGCATATCACAGCATCTTCTTCCTGTGGGTTAAATTTCGCGTCTGTAGCACGTCATCTTCGTGGTGTAGCAATTTTAATGGACAGTAGTGTAATTACCTTTGAAAATGGACGTGGTGAGTTGATGTTAATTAAGAACAACTTTAACGCGATAATGAATTCGTTACCAACACTTCACTTACTTTGAAAGAGGTCGTGTAACAGCGCTACGAGTATCAAGATGTTTGTTTTGCGATATTGCAGAAAGACTTGGCAGGATTGTAGCTACTGTACATGACAACTGGCAGCGGTGGTCACGAGAACGTATGGCAGCATGAAGACCACGCTTCGGACGACCACGTGGCTCTACCGAGAGGGAAGACAATCATATGACTTTGACGCATGGCTCTAGCGCATCGAACTGCATCTGCAGCAACAATTTGATCAGCAGGTAGCGCCACAACGACATAACGATCTGTTGATCTGTTACGGATGGTTTACTTCAAGGACAGCTGTGAGCCAGACGCCCTGTGGCGTGCAATCCACTGATCCCGAACCACCGGCATCTGTGACTTCAGTGATGTCAAGCGAGAGCTGACTGGTGGTGAGAGTGGAGATCTGTAGTGCTTTCTGGTGGCATCTGGTTCTAACTCAGTGCCAGTTATGCCCGTATTTTTGTTAGGAGGAGGTCACTTAAAGGGCTGCAACCTGTCTGCATGCTAAACACATTGGACCTACACCTGGAGTTATGCGCTGGGGTCCGATTTCGTATGACAGCTGGAGCACTCTCGTGCTTATTTCACGCATCCTGACTGCAAATCTGTACATCAGTTTGGTGATTCGCGCTGTTTTGCTGCCATTCGTGAACAGCATTCCACCAGGTGTTTTCTATTAGGGTAACTGTTGGCCACATACCGCTGTCGTATCCCAACATGCTCTGCAGAGTGTTCGATAACCTGATCTGTCTCCAATGGAGCACATATGGGCCATCATTGGACGACAACACCAGCGCCATCCACAAACAGCGTTACCTGTTCCTGTACTGACTGAACAAGTGCAACAGGCATCAAACTCCATCCCATAAACTCACATCCGACACCTGTACAGTACATCGCATGCACGTTTTGCATCCTTGCATTTAACATTCCGACTATTACACCGGTTACTAATGTACCAGCATTTCACATTTTCAATGGCTTGTCTCGCGCTTACATTAACATATGATCTTGCAATGTTAATCATATAATTATGTTACCTAGACAAATGAATTCCAGAAATCTCATTCCCCTTCATTAATTACTTTTTGGTTTTGCGATGTATTTTCCGTCAGCGTTTTTGCACGAAGTACCCTCCACTTCCCCCTGTACATTAGCTCGAGTAATGCACCGATGTAAAAAAAAAAAAAAGAATCACACAACATAATGGAAGAAACATGTGTATCATACCAAAGTCACGTGACTATTTCAGTTTGATGTTGTCTACACGTGCTGTATGCTATACTCATTACATACATATTCCCGCTCTATGATCTCTCTAAATAAGATGGACACAAAATTTTGTGCTTACAGCTCGGTCAGAAACAGGAACAACCAATAGCATACCACAGCATTCGTGTCAGGACACGTGATGGTCCTTGCTTGTTACTTTGGAGACTCCATATTGGATTTCATCGCGTTTTATTGTTTCTGTATTATAAGTTGCATGTTAAGACAGTATACCATTACAAGGTAACGGCGCATTGAAGATTTATCAGAAATGTCACTCTTGCTATGATTTGTTACAATTAAACATCAGTTAACGACACTTAAGTATTAAAAGGCTTTTATGAGGTCCCGAGACGAACAATAATAATGAAAAGTGTTGTATGTGAACGGAGTAGTTAGAGATATGTATTTATGATGTGGGAGGGGGTAAATTCGCATTCTGCTACATGCTAAAACTTTTTCTCTATTTTCGTTTTTGTAACAGATTCTGGGTGGCTAGAAGTATGTTCCATAACATTCGATGTTATTTAACGTTCTCTCTCTCTCAGAACGATTTTGTGATTGCAGTCTGATTAAAAAACGTAACATAAAACTCCTGCAAGTGAAACGATGAGCAGCAATATCTGTATTCTAGCTTACTGCCAATACCCTGCTGTTTATTCCGAATTTGTCGCAATTTTCATGAGTGTGGATCAGTCCCCCAGAACTTAGAACTACTTAAACCTAACTAACCTAAGGACATCACACACATCCATGCCCGAGGCAGGATTCGAACCTGCGACCGTAGCGGTCGCGCGGTTTCAGACTGAAGCGCCTAGAACCGCTAGGCCACACCGGCCGGCGAGTGATAATGAACTTTGTGCAAAATAGGGAATGGACTATGATGGTGCGGGTCTGGCTGTGATTTGTACCCTAATTACCGTATCAAGTCTTACGTCTCCTAAATGATGATTTAGCCAATGCCCTTGCCGCAGTGGTAACACCGGTTCCCGTCAGAACACCGAAGTTAAGCGCTGTCGGGCTGGGCTAGCACTTGCATGAGTGACCATCCTGTCTGCCGAGCGCTGTTGGCAAGCGGGGTCCAGTTAGCCCTTGTGAGGCAAACTAAGGAGCTACTTTATTGAGAAGTAGAGGCTCTGGTCTCTTAAACAGACATACATCTGGGACAGTGGTGTGCTGACCACATGCCCCTCCATATCCACCTTCAGTGACGACTGTGGGCTGAGGATGACACGGCGGCCGGTCGCTACCGTTGGGCCTTCCGAGGCCTATTCGGATGGAGCTTAGTTTGGTTTAGTTAAATGATGATTTAAGGACAAAAATATGCATTTGCTTGTAGCAGGCAACACTGTTCGGCAAGAGAACTGTTCAATACACTGTCTGCTACAAATTTCAAAAAGTTTTCGTTGAATTTTTACACACGTGAATGTTCTAGAAGCGGAAGCCAGCACCACGAGCACTCACGTACTGACTATATGGACGAACTTTTATTTCCCTCCCATTTTTCAGAAAAATAACTGCAGTGACAAAATGCCCTATTTCATGAATCGTTTGCTGACTAACTGCTCCCACAATGTTTCACATCTAAACATTCTGCTTTCATAATGTCTGCCACGGCACCCACAGAACACCAAAGGTAAAAATGATTACGGCAGACCTCCCACGGCTAATCGGAAATGAAGGAATCCTATTGCGTCGGAAATGCGATTCGTTGTTCTTGTTTCGGGCCGAGCTGTGCCTAAAGTAATTTTGTAAGTAGCAGATTACTGGTCCTGTCTTTAATGTACCTCTGTGCACACAGGCTGGGCGAGACGCCGCACTGCAGCGAGTACGAACTGGACAGAAGTGGCGAGCCCCGCTGGCAGTGGCTGGACAACCCGCACTTCTGACGTCAATACCGGCCGGCGCCATGTTGGAACTGGCGGCCACAGCTCAACTAACCATCTCGCAACACTGCTTCAATCTACAGCTCCGTTACTTGCAACTCTTACTGTTGAGGTTGCTCCACAATGCCCAATAAACTTTTTTCTTTATAAAGAAAATCCCAGAGTTTCTTGTTAAAAGTATGCACATAATTTGTTGATTTTGTGGGAAAAAATTTGGGCCGATCCTTTTCTTCTGTCCATTAATATGGTTTTTACTTTAACAGCAGCATATGACAATATAACGGGTACTTATAATTGAAGTGCAGCTACTCAAAGAGGTCTATTATTGGCTATAGTTATCATAGGACAGGGAAATGTGGTAGACATTCTAATGTGTTAGAGTGCAACCAGTTTTGGCCACCAGAGGCAAATCTGACATTGTGAATGAAAGAAATTCGTATAGAAATATTTACATTTGTAATAGATTAGGAATGGAACTTGAGCATAAAGGGTCAAACAAGTGATAAAAGCATATGTTGACTTTATTATTAACTGCCAATTGCACAACCAGTTCAATATCAACACTGTAGACATTGACAAGGTACTGTACAGTGTCACATTTGCACCTGGTGTTCCACCAACTAGAGCTACAATGTGGCAGTGCCCAGCCCACTTCACACTGTGTCCATTTGGGTGGAATGAAATTATCAACAAAGGAATTATATACTATCAACAAAGGAAATATAATAATAATATCTGCTTCAAAATTGGGTTTTCCAGTGAATCCAGCGATTTCAATTGTTTGTGGTTCAAAAAAAGGAATTGCAATTTTTTGATTTTTCAGTCTTTCTTGTTCTGGTTCAAGTGAATATTTTTGTTCGTATTTAACAACAGGAACATGAATTTCCATACTTTTAACAACAATTTTACCTTCTTTATCATTATTACTAAGCCATCTAAGAATAAAATATTCTTGATCTTTTCTGGGGCTCCAAGTGAAAACTACTATTGAATCTCCTTCCCTAATTACTTCTTTAAAATACTTAAAATACACCAAATAATTCTAATGGGTAAAGTACTTCATTTTGTTAGGTTTTCAGTTTTACTATTGTTAAAAATATGTCTTCCATAATTATTTCATTTGATAGAGAAGAAGTTACTTGAAAAGAGTTGATGAAGAAATAAATGGGTGTTCGAATCCAGACAAAATATTGTTTTCTTTTTAATTGTACTAACATCAAATAACTTTAACACATAATTATCAGTTAGTTAAATATTTGATTTACCATCATATACTGAAAAATCTGTTCCATCTGTGTGAATAACATCAAATGTCACATAGAGTTGTGAATAATTAGGCTGAATTCAACCATCACCTATATTAATATTAATATCTGTTTTCTTGTTTGGATTCTTTAAATTATTCTTTGTTTTCTCATTAACAGGAAATGAGTTCAACTGATAACTCTTGATTTTGTTCTTTATTTATTAAGGAAAAAAAATATTAACCTGATTTTAAAATTACTGCTACACAAGCACTAATTAGGTCAATGAAATTATCATTTTCATCACTTATAGTTATTTCTAAATTCTGAATTGCATCAAAAATTAGAATATTTATAGACTAATTTGGTCCACTAATTATTGGTCCTCCAAATTCAGAATTCGGTTTAAATGAAGAAATAATATTAGTTTGTCTATGAAAATGATCAGTAGGTTTAACAATCATTCCATCAGATAGATCAAAATTTATATTAATTAATTCAAATGCAATAATTTTAGGAACATCATTAGCAACCATTTTTTCATTAACTTCGATAATTTGATGATTAAATACAAAAATTTGTTCCATAAATTTTCTTTCTCCATAAATAATTTAATGTCACTTTCAGTAGTAACTCTATTCAAAATTTTATCTTCTTTAATGCAGATATTAGTTTTTTCGATTGAATAAATTCTTCAAAATGTAAACCAAAACGTATTTCTATCACTTCTCTTTCAGTATACAATTTGTTATTTTTTGATGTAATATTTGGACTTAAGAAAATATGCAACTAATGAAATATTTCTATAAGTTTCTCTTATTGGTACAGTTCAACTTTTTTCAGACAGATGAATTATCACACAATCGAAATAATCTTATTAATGAAATTTATTCAATTAAATGCTGAAAGCAAGGGGAAACTACGGCCGTAATTTTTCCCGAGGACATGCAGCTTTACTGTATGATTAAATGATGATGGTGTCCTCTTGGGTAAAATATTCTGGAGGTAAAATAGTCCCCCATTCGAATCTCCGGGCGGGGTCTATTCAAGAGGACGTCGTTATCGGGAGAAAGAAAACTGGCGTTCTACGGATCGGAGCGTGGAATGTCAGATCCGTTAATCGGGCAGGTAGGTTAGAAAATTTAAAAAGGGAAATGGATTGGTTAAAGTTAGATATAGTGGGAATTAGTGAAGTTTGGTGGCAGGAGGAACAAGACTTTTAGTCAGGTGATTACAGGGTTATAAATACAAAATCAAATAGGGGTAATGCAGGAGTAGGTTTAATAATGAATAAAAAAAATAGGAGTGTGGGTTAGCTACTACAAACAGCATAATGAACGCATTATTGTGGCCAAGATAGACACGAAGCCCATGCCTACTACAGTAGTACAAGTTTATATGCCAACTAGCTCTGCAGATGATGAAGAAATAGATGAAATGTATGACGAGATAAAAGAAATTATTCAGGTAGTGAAAGGAGACGAAAATTTAATAGCCATAGGTGACTGGAATTCAGGAAAGAAGGAAACATAGAAGGTGAATATGGATTGGGGGGAAGAAATGAAAGAGGAAGCCGCCTTGTAGAATTTTGCACAGACCATAACTTAATCATAGCTAACACTTGGTTCAAGAATCATAAAAGAAGGTTGTATACCTGGAAGAATGCTGGAGATACTAAAAGGTATCAGATTATATAATGGTAAGACAGAGATTTAGGAACCAGGTTTTAAATTGTAAGACATTTCCAGGGGCAGATGTGGATTCTGAACAAAATCTATTGGTTATGAACTGCAGATTGAAACTGAAGAAACTGCAAAAAGGTGGGAATTTAAGGAGATGGGACCTGGATAAACTGAAAGAACCAGAGGTTGTAGAGAGTTTCAGGGAGAGCATAAGGGAACAATTGACAGGAATGGGGGAAAGAAATACAGTAGAAGAAGAATGGGTAGCTCTGAGGGATGAAGTAGTGAAGGCAGCAGACGATCAAGTAGGTAAAAAGACGAGGGCTAATAGAAATCCTTGTGTAACAGAAGAAATATTGAATTTAATTGATGAAAGGAGAAAATATAAAAATGCAGTAAATGAAGCAGGCAAAAAGGAATACAAACGTCTCAAAAATGAGATCGACAGGAAGTGCAAAATGGCTAAGCAGGGATGGCTAGAGGACAAATGTAAGGATGTAGAGGCTTATCACACTAGGGGTAAGATAGATACTGCCTACAGGAAAATTAAAGAGACCTTTGGAGAAAAGAGAACCACTTGTATGAATTTCAAGAGCTCAGATGGCTACCCAGTTCTAAGCAAAGAAGGGAAGGCAGAAAGGTGGAAGGAGTATATAGAGGGTTTATACAAGGGCGATGTACTTGAGGACAATATTATGGAAATGGAAGAGGATGTAGATGTAGACAAAATGGGAGATAAGATACTGCATGAAGAGTTTGACAGAGCACTGAAGACCTGAGTCGAAACAAGGCCCCGGGAGTAAACAACATTGCATTAGAATTACTGATGGCCTTGGAAGAGCCTCGGGGAAGATCAGTTTGGATTCCGCAGAGATGTTGGAACACGTGAGGCAATACTAACCTTACGACTTATCTTAGAAGAAAGATTAAGAAAAGGCAAACCTACGTTTCTACCATTTGTAGACTTAGAGAAAGCTTTTGACAATGTTAACTGGAATACTCTCTTTCAAATTCTGAAGGTGGCAGGGGTAAAATACAGGGAGCGAAAGGCTATTTACAATTTGTACAGAAACCAAATGGCAGTTATAAGAGTCGAGGGGCACGAAAGGGAAGCAGTCGTTGGGAAAGGAGTGAGACAGGGTTGTAGCCTCTCCCCGATGTTATTCAATCTGTATATTGAGGAAGCAGTAAAGGAAACAAAAGAAAAATTCGGAGTAGGTATTAAAATTCATGGAGAAGAAGTAAAAACTTTGAGGTTCGCTGATGACATTGTGATTCTGTCAGAAACAGCAAAGGACTTGGAAGAGCAGTTGAACGGAATGGACAGTGTCTTGAAAAGAGGATATAAGATGAACATCAACAAAAGCAAAACGAGGATAATGGAATGTAGTCGAATTAAGTCGGGTGATGCTGAGGGAATTAGACTAGGAAATGAGACACTTAAAGTAGTAAAGGAGTTTTGCTATTTGGGGAGCAAAATAACTGATGATGGTCGAAATAGAGAGGATATAAAATGTAGACTGGCAATGGCAAGGAAAGCGTTTCTGAAGAAGAGAAATTTGTTAACATCTAGTATAGATTTAAGTGTCAGGAAGTCGTTTCTGAAAGTATTTATATGGAGTGTATGGAAGTGAAACATGGACGATATATAGTTTAGACAAGAAGAGAATAGAAGCTTTTGAAATGTGGTGCTACAGAAGAATGCTGAAGATAAGGTGGGTAGATCACAGAACTAATGAGGAGGTATTGAATAGGATTGGGAAGAAGAGAAATTTGTGGCACAACTTGACTAGAAGAAGGGATCGGTTGGTAGGACATGTTTTGAGGCATCAAGGGATCACAAATTTAGCATTGGAGGGCAGCGTGGAGGGTAAAAATCGTAGAGGGAGACCAAGAAATGAATACGCTAAGCAGATTCAGAAGGATGTAGGTTGCAGTAGGTAGTGGGAGATGAAGAAGCTTGCACAGGATAGAGTAGCATGGAGAGCTGCATCAAACCAGTCTCGGGACTCAGGACTACAACAACAACAACATTCAATTAAATGACAGATTGAGAACAAAAATAAGAATTCAGGAAAGGGAATTGAAAAATAAACCAGGTACAATTTTACCAAATTCTATTCGATGTTCAATAACAGGACCAAGGGGTTGTGGAAAAACAGTGTTAATGTTTAATAATTATATTCTAGCCCCAGGATGGTTAAAGTGGAATAAAATTCCTGTATTTATTCTAAAAGTTTAGATCAACCACAAATGTTAAGAATTCATAAAAGGATATGAAAGAAATTGAAGATAAATTAATGGAAAAATTACTGCTTTTATTGAAAGTATTGATGAAATTATTGCATTAGATGAATGTGAATATAATTCAGTTGCAGTTTTTGATGATTTCATTCTTGAAAAGCAAGATACAGTTCTAGAATATCTTACAGGCGGTAAAAGTTTGTTTTTTATTTAAGTCAAATGTATTTACAAATACCAGAACTGTTAGTTAGAGAAAATCGTAATTTTCTAAATATTTTCAGGCAGGATGATACAAATTGAAATCATATTTATCACGAGTTTGTTGGACTTTATTTAAAATTTGGTGATTTTAAAGAAACGTGTAGTAAATGTTGGAGTAAAGATGAATTTGGTTTTATAACAATAGATATGACAAGAAAAATCAGTAAAAGTAAATACAGAGAAATGAAGCTGCACCACATGACCTATTTCATTCACAGATTCATCAAATTCAGAAGTGGCCTTTTCCTCATAATTAATGTGGCTATTTCCCTTCTCAAACTGAGATTTTCCCTGCACTTCAATAGGAAATCTAATCCTGATATTGCTTCTACTGTCAGATGAGAGACAATCAAAAATACTGCCATCAAAACATGTTCTTGAGAGACAAACTTTGTCTGGCTTTTTTCCCTTCACATCAGTACCTTTCCCTTGGAAGCTCCTTTGACCTTTTTTCTTTTGTAAGGGCAATGTTGACTACTTCTTTTCTCCGCAACAATAACTGAAATCATCTTCACATAATACCAAGGCTTGGCTACCTGAATCCAAAATACATGGAACAATTACATTATTGACGGTTACACTAACCATAGGAAACTTGTAGGGATTTACCTCTTCATTCTCTTCAAATAACACTTCTCTTATCTCTCCATAACCTACATACAACATTTTTGTACTATTTAAAATTCTTTGAAAATCGAGAGCCACCTCACTTAGTTATCTCCTGCCGCAGGACTCTTCTACATTGCTCACATTGCATTGAGGGTCAGCTGACCGTACTTTGAATTGCTTCGTGATGAACGATTGTCAGACCGCTGCCGCTTTTCATGAAACACGCTTCTGTCATGGTTGTGTGGACGCCGCCCCCACGTCCCATGGCCTCTGTTGCCACACTGCGGATTAAAATTGCGGTAGGGCATCTCTCAGACTTAGTTCATCGTTGCGCGTCCACGTATTATCGCCTCTTCGTGCATTGTTTGAATCAATTACTTGATTCTTGCAATAATTGTTGAAATGACACAAAGTCTCGCAATGACTACCTTTCTCCGCAGTTTCGTCGTCAACTTGGTCATACTGATAAACTCTGGGCCAGGGGCGATTCTAGAAGTCAGTCAAGGGGGGGGGGGGTTTGGGGAAATGGAAGATCGCTAGCAAATTACCGACAAACTGGTAAAATTTGGTGTTGCTTAAAGTAGTTTTTGGTAACTGTTTTGGAGTTCAGGGTAAAAAACGTGTATTAATAAATAATAATTATTTAATAATAATAATAATAATTATTATTATTATAATTATTATTAATAAATAATAAGAAATAATTAAACTCCCATTTTAAGTTAAATGATATTTATTGGTTTAGATAAAAATACATTGCAATCTATATTGCTACATAATTATAAAAAAAGGACTGAATCTGTTGGAGTAATATATTCACTCATTTCTGAAGTCATTTTATCCAGTGTAATACGATACTCCATTGGGGGAGGGGCCTATAGCCCCCATAGCCCTCCCCCCCTTGTCCCCACCCCTGTCTAGAGCTTACTAAGGCTGATCGAAATATTGCTTTTCCTTTATCATTTCCCGAGAAAACTTCACTGGACCCCGTTCTGTACTCTCACTGCAATTTTATTTCATTAAGATATTAAGTTTGATTCGGTCCTGCACACTTTCCGACCACAATTCGTCCAAGAATGCCCTACAAAAAATCTACGTATGTGACGCAATCGCTTATCAAACTTTTGCGTCCTTGCACTCGCTTCTTCGCGTGAATGTCTACACACAGACTTCATTCTCATAACGTTACTCCAAGATCAGGAAAATGTGTTTGTAAATTGCGACCGCCATACTTGGCGATGCTGCTGGTTTTAGGATCTGGATAGTGCGAATAATTGAGGAATGATACGAAATGTCACCTGCACGTTTCCCCATCTTCGTTCGTTTTGCTGGAGCTCCCTCTCCGAGCAATTTCTGTATGTTACTCAATCTTTCCTCGAGAGCTCTGATTTCTTTAGTGTCCGTTCGTCTCCTTTTATTCACATTAACAACATCGCCTTTACCATTTTAGCTGCTCTGGAAAATACGACTGTGGTTTTAATTCAAAAAATGTTCAAAATGTACAACTGTATGTGAAATCTTATGGGGCTTAACTGCTAAGGTCACCAGTCCCTAAACTTACACACTACTTAACCTAAATTATCCTAAGGACAAACACACACACCCATGCCCGAGGGAGGACTTGAATCTCCGCCGGGACCAGCCGCACAATCCTGTGGTTTTAATTATTTCGGACTAAACTTGCCGATACTTTTGGATTTGGTTGGTTTCTTTCGATTTGTGTCTGCTTAAATCGCAGCAGAGACTGTACTTCCTCACGGTACCTCACTGCTACTGGCTGAGTTCTATCAGATTCAGCGTCAATATGTAATGTAACCTCTTCAATGGCCTTGGAAAGTTCAAGTTTGCTCCCAATTTTACCAGCTTGTTTGAATTATGTTTCCAGTGCAACCTCTTGTTACTTGGCTTGTTGACAAACTCACTCTAGTGTTTCATACTGTTTCGAACGTACACACATCAAAAAAGGTTTGCATCACCTCGGTTCCGAGAGCTCCGGAAACTGTACAGAAAACTGGAATAGAGATCAACATAAACATCATTTCCGCCCTTTTTATTGCTCATGAAAACCACAAATGGCATGTTGTACCACAATATAGCGAGACCTTCAGAGGTGGTGGTCCAGATTGCAGTACACACCCATATCTCTTATACCCAGTAGGACGTCCTCTTGTATTGATGCATGCCTGTATTCGTCGTGGCGTACTTTCCACAAGTTCATCAAGGCACTGTTTTCCAGATTGTCCCACTTCTCAACGGCAATTCGGCGTAGATCCCTCAGAGTTGTTGGTGGCTCACGCTGCCTTTTCAGTCATTCGCCGGCATGTTCGATATGGATCATGCCTGGAGAACATGCTGTCCACTGTAGTCGAGCGATGCCGCTATCCTGGAGGAAGTCATTCACAAAATGTGCACGATGGGGCCGCGAATTGTCATGAAGACGAATGCCTCGCCAATATGCTGCCGATATGGCTACACTACTGGTCGGAGTATACATTTACACATCGTACAGCCGTTACGGCGCCCTCCATGACCACTAGCGGTGTGCGTCGACCCCACATAATGCCATCCTAAAACAGCAGGGAACCTCCACCTAGCTGCACTCGCTCCACAGTGTGTCTAAGGCGTTCAGCCTGACCAGGTTGCCCCTAAACACGTCTCCGATGATTGTCTGGTTGAAGGGATATGCGACACTCATCGGTGAAGAGAACGTGATGCCAATCATGAGCGGTCCATTCGGCATTTTGTTTGGCCCATCTGTACATCTACATCTACATCTACATCTACATGACTACTCTGCAATTCACATTTAAGTGCTTGGCAGAGGGTTCATCGAACCACAATCATACTATCTCTCTACCATTCCACTCCCGAACAGCGCGCGGGAAAAACGAACACCTAAACCTTTCTGTTCGAGCTCTGATTTCCCTTATTTTATTTTGATGATCATTCCTACCTATGTAGGTTGGGCTCAACAAAATGTTTTCTCATTCGGAAGAGAAAGTTGGTGACTGAAATTTCGTAAATAGATCTCGCCGCGACGAAAAACGTCTTTGCTGTAATGACTTCCATCCCAATTCGCGTATCATATCTGCCACACTCTCTCCCCTATTACGTGATAATACAAAACGAGCTGCCCTTTTTTGCACCCTTTAGATGCCCTCCGTCAATCCCACCTGGTAAGAATCCCACACCGCGCAGCAATATTCTAACAGAGGACGAACGAGTGTAGTGTAAGCTGTCTCTTTAGTGGACTTGTTGCATCTTCTAAGTGTCCTGCCAATGAAACGCAACCTTTGGCTCGCCTTCCCCACAATATTATCTATGTGGTCTTTCCAACTGAAGTTGTTCGTAATTTTAACACCCAGGTACTTAGTTGAATTGACAGCCTTGAGAATTGTACTATTTATCGAGTAATCAAATTCCCACGGATTTCTTTTGGAACTCATGTGGATCACCTCACACTGTTCGTTATTTACCGTCAACTGCCACCTGCCACACCATACAGCAATCTTTTCTAAATCGCTTTGCATCTGATACTGGTCTTCGGATGACCTTACTAGACGGTAAATTACAGTATCATCTGCAAACAACCTAAGAGAACTGCTCAGATTGTCACCCAGGTCATTTATATAGATCAGGAACAGCAGAGGTCCCAGGACGCTTCCCTGGGGAACACCCAATATCACTTCAGTTTTACTCGATGATTTGCCGTCTATTACTACGAACTGCGACCTTCCTGAAAGGAAATCACGAATCCAGTCGCACAACTGAGACGATACCCCATAGGTCCGCAGCTTGATTAGAAGTCGCTTGTGAGGAACGGTGTCAAAAGCTTTCCTGAAATCTAGAAATACGGAATCAACTTGAGATTCCCTGTCGATAGCGGCCATTACTTCGTGCGAATAAAGAGCTAGCTGCGTTGCACAAGAACGATGTTTTCTGAAACCATGCTGATTACGTATCAATAGATCGTTCCCTTCGAGGTGATTCATAATGTTTGAATACAGTATATGCTCCAAAACCCTACTGCAAACCGACGTCAATGATATAGGTCTGTAGTTAGATGGATTACCCCTACTACCCTTCTTAAACACTGGTGTGACCTGCGCAATTTTCCAATCTGTAGGTACAGGTCTATCGGTGAGCGAGCAGTTGTATATGATTGCGCTGCATTGTGTCGTGGTCGCAAAGTTGCATAGTTTGGGTCGTAACTCGATGTCCTGTGGCTGCACGAAAAGCATTATTCAACATGGTGGCGCTGCTGTCAGGGTTGATCCGAGCCATAATCTGCAGGGAACGGTCATCCACTGCAGTAGTAGGGTGGCCTGATCGAGGCATGTCATCGACAGTTCCTGTCTCTCTGTATGGTCTCCACGTCCGAACAACATCGGTTTCGTTCACTCCGAGACACCTGGACGCTTCCCTTTGTTGAGAGCTCTTAATGGCACAAAGTAACAACGTGGATGTGATGGAACCGCGATATTGACCGTCTAGGCATTGTTGAACTACAGAGAATACGATGGTGAACCTCATTCCAGGTAGAATGACTGGAACTGATCGGCTGTCTGATACCCTCCGTCTAATAGGCGCTGCTCATGGATGCTTGTTTACATGTTTGGGCGGGTTTTAGTGACATCTCTGAACAGTCAAAGGGACTGTGTCTGTGATACAATATCCACAGTAAACGTTTATCTTCAGGCCGGTCGCGGTGGCCGAGCGGTTTTAGGCCCTTCAGTTTGGAACCGTGCGACTGCTACAGTCGTAGGTTCGAATCTTGCCTCGGGCATGGATGTGTGTGATGTCCTTAGTTAGGTTTAAGTAGTTCTAAGTTCTAGGGGACTGATGACCCCAGATGTTAAGTCCCATAATGCTCAGAGCCATTTGAACCTTTTTTTTTGTTTATCTTCAGGGGTTTTGGGAACTGGGGTGATGCAAAACTTTTTTGGGTGTGCGTAGTTCCCTCGCCGCTTCTTTAACCACACTTTTATCAGTTGTTTGGTCCTCACGTACCAAAAAATCGTGTTAAACAGCAGGAAAACGATTATTAACGCGCTCGCTCATCTCATTTACTCTTTGTCTAACCTCCTTCACGTCATTCTGTATTGTTTTTGTCGTCACTAGATTTTCTGTTATTACTGTGTCCACGCTAGTATTAATCTCTGTCGTGCGGTTCTAGGCGCTGCAGTCTGGAACCGAGCGACCGCTACGGTCGCATGTTCGAATCCTGCCTCGGGCATGGATGTGTATGATGTCCTTAGGTTAGTTAGGTTTAGTTAGTTCTAAGTTCTAGGCGACTGATGACCTCAGAAGTTAAGTCGCATAGTGCTCAGAGCCATTTTAACCATTAATCTCTGCTAATGTTTGATCTTATTCGTCGAATCGTTTGTTAAGTGTCTTTCGTTGATCTCGAATTTCTTTTATTTTCAAACCCCCCTTGTTCACCGAAACGTTTATTAATCTCCTTAAGTTTCTGCTTATTCCCTTCGAATCGTGTATTGTTTCTGTTTACTCTCATTGAATCCTTTATTAAATTCCTTCTTACTCTCATCGAATCATTTATTGATTGCTCTTGTCATATCCTGCAAACATTCCGTGAGTGCATTATTTTGCGTAAGCTTTCGGACACCTTTGTTTATTTCCATCTTAAGGCTTGCAAGCGACACACCACGCGCAGAGCATGGCTCGCCGTCTGCACAGAGCAGCTCTCCAAGGCTAGGCACAAATTGAGACGCGCATAGTGCGTGTGGCGTGTCGCAGGACAGAGCACATTTTTGTACCTTAAGAGAACAAAGTGCAACCGCGCAAGTTGGTACGAGAGACGATAGTGAGGCGACGCGCACCTGATGTAGGTCACACGGCGTTGTGACTGTGACACAGTTTCTCGCGCCGCGCGCCACACTAGCACTGCTGGAGGGATGAGGTGGCGAGCATCAAAGCAGTTCGTCAGTGCGCTCCTTACGCCTTCGGGCATATGGGCAGTGGTAGCGTCAGCTGTGTGTTTCGCTTTTCGTCGTTGATCTATTTTCATTAGTGTATTATATTTTTCAGTCATTCATACTATATAGTCTTGCTGTGTTTTTAGTTATTGTTTTTGTTTTGTCCTGAACTATACACAGTTCGGTGACTAGTGAGCCATTAGCCATTTGCCGCCTATTAAGCTGTCATACCTGTACGATTTGTTACAATAATTCGAAAAGTGTGATTTCCATGGATGTATCGCCTTTGTGTTCCTGATAAAAATCACCAATGATCTGTAGTGTATAAATTTCACTGTGGTTTGTTGGATATGGAAGTAATAAAGAGACATTATACTACTGAATGCAGACATCACATTTTCACTGTACGCTAGAAACAGCCCGCACGAATGACAATGTTTTTATTGGTACATCGACACCGCACAGCATTAATAAACCAATTATTGAACAGGCTGTGCAAGTAAAGAATGAAGTCAGTAATATTCCGAAAGATTCCAAAGTATGAGTCTCCCTAAAGAATGTGGCGATTTGATATATTTAATTTGCTGAAATGTATTGCCTGAAAGGGCACACCCTTAGTTATTTTCATATTTCTCAGATGAAAAACAGGAAAAACAGAAAAATTTGCTTTAGTAACTTTCCATTCCCGTCATTCACAACTACAAATACGAAGAATTACGGGGATTCCGCCAAAACTGAAACAGAATTGGATATATATATTTGTGTGAATTGCTAATCTTTTCTTATTTGAAGAAGAATCGTCATTTATGAGAAAGGGCTAAATTTATCTTGTTGACGGGTTTTTATTTTGCTTCTTTTGACAAAGTATAATTTATACAAACTCACTTTGCAGTAGATATTGCGATAGAATCCTAAAACAGAGTGTCACATTAAATAAAGAGAGGTTAACAGCTTACACAAAATCTCATTGCGTCGTTTAGCAGTAACATAAGAGAAGATATTTCATGTTTATTTTCATTCCGGGAAATTCTCTGTTCTCTACCTGTCAATGAATCTAAAAAAAATACAGTACCGAACTGAAAGAAATAAAATAAAAACTATAGCTTTTGCTATTCCGGCCTCTGTGGCCGAGTG
Source organism: Schistocerca nitens (assembly GCF_023898315.1). Classification (NCBI taxonomy): domain Eukaryota; kingdom Metazoa; phylum Arthropoda; class Insecta; order Orthoptera; family Acrididae; genus Schistocerca; species Schistocerca nitens. The sequence goes on along the minus strand of NC_064622.1, from coordinate 484,730,907 downwards.
GTTCTAGGCGCTTCAGTTCGGAACCGCGCTGCTGCAACCGTCGCAGGTTCGAATCCTGCCTCGGGCATGGATGTGAGTGATGTCCTTAGGTTAGTTAGGTTTGAGTAGTTATAAGTCTAGGGGACTGATGACCTCAGATGTTAAGTCCCATAGTGCTCAGACCCATTTCATTTTTTTCTTTTGCTTTATCGCCGTATATAAAGTTCCGAGTGTTAACCATTTGGCGAAATACTCTTCTCCTTGCGTGCTATCACTTGCCAAAATATGGTTCGATTTCTCGACCAGTTTACGAGATATGAGGGATGTTATGAATAAATATTCCATTCCCACAAGCGTGTGATCGGAAGCGTACGCGCTACATGACATCCGTTATTTTTCATTCCAAACTTTTCGAACATTTCTCAGTCTCTTAGTTAAATGTGAATAAAGCAATAAATATTATCATTAGCGAGATGACCAAGAAGCCGACATATAAAGCTCGATGTAACCTAAAAAGCAATTGTTTTTACCTAATAGTTTGGAAAATTTGGAAATTTGTGGTAAGGTCTTATGGGACGAAACTGCTGCGGTCAGCGATCCCTAAGCTTACACTACTTAATATACCTTAAACTAACTTACACTAAGGACAACACACACACCCATGCTCGAGGGAGGACTCGAACCTGCGACGGGGTGAGCCGCGCGAACCGTGACAAAGCGCCTAATAGTTTGAGAGAGATTACAGGGCGTACATCAATTCTGTCAGTACATCCTCACTTACTATGCTTGCGATTTTCACACGAAATAATATTGAAAACAGTTTCCCGTGAGTCCAGTATAATAAACGTACTAATAAATACTGAAACATTACCACAAAATCTGACAACTATTACAACATTGAGAGTAACCAATACGCAGTGCCATTAATCGTGAATACAAAATGAGTGAGAGAATCCTGAAAAGAGTGATTGATACTGTTATATATTTCTGTCTGCTTTACTAGAGGATCTGAGTATTCTAGATTTAATCCTGGCAGGGCTGCCACGAACTGCTTTGTGACGAATCTGTCAAAGGGTCGTTTCCTGACTCTGGTGTTTAAGCTTGCATTGATTCTGATGCTCTCGCTTGTGTTCCTTGATTCAATGCTTGCCAAATAACCATTAAAGGGAAACGCGTATCGTTTAATTGGTTAGCACATTTAATTATGATTCAATGAATCTGTTTTGGAACACGTAACATAAAGGGGGAACACAAGCAAACAAACAACGCAGCCAACCGAGAGCATCTGTACCATTATCAGACACGATATACTCTTATATGGATCCTTTACTTTCATTCATTTCTGATATGACATTACTATATCATGAGGGCTCATTTGAGGATTACATTTACTGGGTACGGGACAGGGACTGGAATTACTGTTATATACATGTAAGATTTTCATTTAAATATCACTTCATTGAGCAACACACCCCTGTTCTCAATCCTATACAAATTAACATTCATTAAGTTACGAGGGCATGATGAGCACTCCCTCTAATCTAAATCGTCTCTCAACTCAGTGAAATGCACAGGTAGAAAGTTATGTTCCTCTTGGGATTATTATTTCCGTGCTACACTCTCGTATGCCACTCAGGGACTGAGTATTACTATTTTAATTTCGAGGTCCCACTCTGATTGCCGGCCGTAGTGGCCGAGCGGTTCTAGGCGCTACAGTCTTCAACCGCGCGACCGCTACGGTTGCAGGTTCGAATCCTGCCTCGGGCATGGATGTGTGTGATGTCCTTAGGTTAGTTAGGTTTAAGTAGTTCTAAGTTCTAGGGGACTGATGACCTCAGAAGTTAAGTCCCATAGTGCTCAGAGCCATAAAAGCCCACTCTGATTTTAGCGGGAACAACATAGCACACTAGGACGCGATGTTATAGTGTGAGGTCGGGTGGTATGCAAGCAGTTAGTACACAAAAACTAAATACATCCTATTAAATCCGACATAAGAACACTTGCAAAAACCACACTGGATTTCTACAAGGATCGTATGTAATGACGAACCAACCACAACATTTTGTTAACATCTTGTCATTGCAAATAAATTTACTCATCATCTTCGATCGGTCTTAGATAGTGTCACTTATTGACACGAACCACACGCGATCTGTACTCTGTATTTCCACTAGAACGATCGTTAGGTCATCGACCTGGAAATCAATGGCTCCAAATTACTCACCGTCTGTGATCGTTCTTGGATTTTATATTATAATTTCACACGCAAAGCAGAAGCTAACTGAATTTAATTTAGGATGATGGCGGGCGTTTCTCAGCACACTACTGCGCACGTGTCTGCTTACAGACAACAAAGAAAAAAATAAATCTGATCATATAACTTCGCACATGAAATTAGTTAAATGTTTCACACTATACACACGCCCAGTTTCTAAACTGAAAGTACAATAAGGAAATTATTACTCTTTGTCACACTGTTAAGAGCACATGACTGAAAGTTGCCACAGGGAGAAGCCCACGCTGTCAATAAAAATCTTCCAAATTCTGGAATTTAATAAAATGAAATAATTAAACCATGTCCGACTGAAAAGCTATTGCGGATGCTGAAGGCACCATAGGATTAACAACTTAAAACTGGATTACAAAACTCTCCACCCTTAAGTTAGAAACGTGAATTCTAACTACACAGTATACTCAGGGAACAACTACAAAACGTGGTCGTAACGGCACTATGATGATGCTAGAAAGCAACGGATCTATGACATACCTCATCCCTTTGTTAAATTAACAAACTGCTTGACGGAGACCAGCACCGGTTCCGGCCATACTGTCAGCCAACCTGAACCCGAGTGACGAGAAATGCCGGAGCACCCCCGACGGTGGTGGGAGGAGGACCTGCTGCCAACCCCCACGTACATCTGTGCTAGTCTACCTATCACAGTTGGGTTGGCACCAAACCAAACGAAACATACATCTTTCCATTACATCTGTCCTATTTACAAAATGACGCCCAAAAGAAACATGCAGCATAACAGGAGTGGGAAGGGGATGGGCATTAAAACATAATCAGATAAACACAGAGGCATTCATCTCTTCACCAGAGCTTATCGATACCAGAGAAAATAGTTAGAAAGACCAGTCTGTCATTACTAATAAAGGAACTCTCAATGCCTTAAGATAGTGTAATTGGCCAGAACAACCAGTTCCGTCTCAGTAACGAAAACTTCCTAGTTGTCAGTGTTTAAAATAAAAGACAGAGTTCACGAGAAAATTTCATGTTGGTTTGGAGTAACAGGGTGCAAAATGTAACACACAGAGCTCTAACGTCGGGCAGCAGCAGTAGCTCCAACCTGGCTGGGCATCAAGTAGAACTGAGCATGGACGACAGGCGAGGCAGGTGAGGGCGTGTAGCCCCATGCTGTGTCAGCTCTGATTCAGAGTTTAGCACTCGTAATGGCCGTGAGTGGTGACATTCCCGTCTCCCAACATCCCATGGCAACACGGTCTCAACAGAGATCTACAGGAGGTACTATTCCCGGCCATGAGAGTGGTAAAATACGATTTGTATCGAGGTAGGTTAATAATAGCATTTAGTCCTGCGGTAAGGTGTTCAAAGATAATGTTACATAGCTGTCAGAAGTTTGCCATTACCACCAAACCGAAATACACCGCCTGCTGCTCATATTTCCAGCTAAGTGAACTAAATTGTCTTGTGTACCCACTGCGACCCCAAAATATCACTCCAGGTGCTGGGTCCGGTGGATGATGACACTCAGACAGGCATTGTGTTTTCTCATTGTAGGATTCGCACACGAGTACGTCAGTGATGCAGAACTGTAACTCATGCTTCTTCCATTTGTATTCCATTTCACAAGTTCACCACTATCGAGAAGACTCTTTGTGCTATTGCAACAAGGAAAGCTGCCACAACGGTCGTTGTGCTGAAAGTCAGCAGTGCTCCAGACTCATCACATTGTCCACATGGGTAATTCCCTTGCTCCAAACACACCCGTTTCCTTGACTCGGCTGTATGATGCAGTGTGGCCTAACAAACAATGTCTCTCTTATGTTGGTACGACCTGTCCTTACCACTTACCATTCACGGATAGCTTTGACAGGTTGAAAGTGCCTGTGAACCCTGGCCCCGCCAAACAAGGAGATTCTAGACACAGTGATGTTGAGACAGAATAATAGCTGTTACACATGACCTAAAACATGTCAGTGAGGGAGGGGTAACCTCTACTTTACATCACACGGACGAACTGTTACCTGTAATACATATTTTTATTATAATGCTCACTGTACACACTGGTTCAGGATGTGTATTTGGCGATGAAGGAAAATCCCATGTATTGTACTGAGGAAGATCCCGTAAAATTAAAACAAGAGAATGTTAATAAACCTAATTTTAAGCAAGATAAACACATTAGGGTAATCTGAAGACAAAAACAAACACTAATCTAACTTCAAGCACACTGAACACAAGAAAATTTACCCCAACAAATATTACACTGGCATTGTTATAAAACCGCACAGTTGGCTGTACACTAAGTATTGTAGCTGGACAATAACGTCTATCCGCCGGATGCCTTCCTCGAACTTAAGCCCCAAGGACACATGCACGATATGTTGGCACGAGGGAGCGAGAAAAACTTCAAACTCAACTTCAGTCTAAAGCAGATCTGAAGTGAACGTACTCCAGAGACTCCCATACTTAGCACCCGAACAACGCAATATTTACCTTTTGCAGACTGCGGCGATAAGAGTGGTCGTGGTCTGCAGTGATGTGTGTCGGCGGCTGATGCGTCGACGCCTTGTGAACCTGTTGACCTGGCAATTCTACTCTGGTCTTGACTGGATATATAGTCGTAAACTGATTTAAGTTTTAGTGAGGCGAAAAACTACGTTTTTTCCTGACTAAATCAACTGGCAGTGTCGCTAAGACTGAGCGACTGTTCACTGTTGCCCTCAAATGTTCCACACATCTTCGCTAACACAGTTCATAGCTTGTTATTTCAAATTTGGAGACATAACGAGATTGTTAACCCAAATGTGGGTGACATAAGAGCCTCATGAACACACAAAATGTCTCTGCCACAGCCGCGATAGAGTGGGATGCACTCCATACAGTACACGTCTCTTCTAGGAAGGGAGTGACTCAAATTACTCGTAGTCGCCTATATTGTTGCAGACATCCCCCACCGTGGGGTGTGTTCGCCTCCTGAAACAACTAGTGTCAGCCAATGAGAGCATTTGCAGCCTACTTGCGTCGTTTCTTTGCCCAATGAGGTTTGAGAAACAAACTGGGATTTACGCTAGTTTTACCTGGTCCAGTGAGCGTCCACCGTTCATTTTAGTAATAAGCTCCGCCAAAACAGGAACTGTCAACTTGGACTTCATGCATTGTTCATGCCCGTATCACATGATATTTCAGTGTTTAGAAAAATCCCAGAGGCTTACGCTGTTGTGCTCCTTTCTGCATCCCAAAAGTGGCCTCCCACTGATTTCCTGAGGGCTTTCGTAAGTTAAAATGCTTTTGCAGAGCAGGTGTGGGTCTCACGCCCCTTACATGTAAGGGTCACATGAATTTCGTTCATGTCTAGCTGACGACGCACTTTCTGCTTTCTTATGTTTCCACGTAAATGGAAGGGCTGTGTTTTCTTTTGCGACCACCTATATGGATCCACTGCTGTGTTAAAATCTTTACTTCAATGCGGGTGTGAGTCAGAAGACTCACACAATCGTGACTCATTGTTGTGCGGCTATCTCCACCGAAAAAATGCTAGGTGCGGTCTGTGTGTGTCGCTTCCCGAATCTCCTGTGGCGAGGGTTCCCTGGTTTACAGCTTTCCTAAATTGAGTTCTATGTCACTGTGCCCCTGTAGGCTGGGAAGCGTCACTTGCACTTATATCCACTGATAGAGAAATGCTTCTTGTCTATCAACGTGCAAATTAGGTGCATTTTGTTACTATTGAGCTCATGTGAGCCATTTATGAATTAATTACTCTCAGTGCTATGCAAATAAAGTGATTCTAAGCAAAGTATGGCTTATGGGGTATCAAATTCATGGGATTGATGAGTAGAATCTATTTCTCGATATAAAAATTATATTAGATGGTTTATTTATTTATTTATCGTATCCAAGACATCACCATTTTAATAAAAAAAATTATATTACAATGCAAGAGAAGCAGTTATAATACGATAATACATGGTTATAAGGTAAATTAACTACAATAATATAGAAAAGTATGTAACATATAATGATAAGCGCTAAGGATGCGAAACAGAGCGATTTTCATATCCCACGTGAAGCCCAATACACTGCAGCTTGAATAGCCTTGTCATTTGCTTCAAATAGGTCTTGAGTCGGACACGGGTTGTTTAGTTTCCTGCAGACCAGTAGGTGTTGTGGTTCTTGCTGTTCTCCACACTCGCAGGCCTCGTCTGCACTGATGTAGCCCCATTTTTCCAAGTTTGCTCTGCATCTTGATACGCCTGTTCGTAGTCTATTCAGGGCTTTCCAGGTCGTATATGGGAGTTCAGAGCCAGCTGTGGGTTCTTCCCTGGGGCTATTCCCTGGTCTTCCTGGGTCCACATTGTACCACAGCTCTTCTCGTCGTGCTCTAGGCGATAAAAGAGTTGCTTCAGTTGTTCGTAGGAAACTCTTCCTTGATTTAAGTCGGCGACGTTGAAGATTGTATCCGAACATTGGATGCCTGGGATCTGTTTATGTTTCTCGATTTCTGCGGCAGTCCTTCTTCTGATGTCTGGCGGGGCTATGCCCATGAGGTGGTACAGCTGCTTTGTGGGAGTTGGGCGGAGGCATCCTGTCACGATGCGTCCAGTCTCATTCAATGCTATATTTACTTGTTCAGCGTGGGTGGAATTTTGCCAAACGGGTGCCGAGTACTCCGCAGTGGAGAAACATAAAGCTAAAGCTGACGTGCGGAGAACTGTAGGTTGCGCTCCCCGTCTGCTATTTGTTAGCTTGCGGATGATGTTGTTCCTGGCACTCACTTTCATCTTTGTGGCCAAACAGTGTTCCTTATAGGTGAGAGCACGGTCCAGTTCAATCCCAAGATATTTTGGTGTGTCGCAGTGAGATAGATGTTGTCCCTTCCAGCTTATGTTGAGTTTCCTCCTTGCTTCCTTATTACGTAGACCTGGCTTTTGCTGGGTTTGGTAAAAAGTATCATGTTGCCTTACAAGCTTACTGGGACACAACAAAGGCCATAGTACTTGCTAGACGATAAAAGGTTCAGATCATATTTCCATACAGGTAATGCACCTTTTCTTTTTTCATTATGTTCTATGGTATGAAAGTTTATAAACATGCAAGTCAATTCAAAAACATTATAGTGATTACCAACACACAACTATTCAATGAGTACCCATACATTTGTAAGAATTGCTGTAAATATAGGGAAGGTTAAACTCCTTTTCACTTTTTATATGTTATGTATGACTCCATTTGGTCAAACTGACAACATCTAAGCAAGCGTCCACTTCATGAGACATTTTCTGAAGCATATTACATGAGGTCACTTACATGATTGCATGATGGATACGCATTTTGGGTTATGGAATGGCCTTTGGCAAATGAGGTACATACACTAGCTCTTTGACATACCACAATACAAATAAATTCATGGGTGTTAGGTCCTGAGGTGCAGATTGACAAGATATGAACACATTTTTGTCATTAAACCTCTGACGTAACAAATATTGAGTTTGCAGATTTAGATAGGTATAAAATGCTGTATATTTACATTTAACTGTGTTAACTAGCCTCTGTATTTCCAGTTTTTCTGCAGTCCATTAATTTCCGTATAGTACTGTGAAACTAACGTACATTGTCAGATATTTCTTCTTAAAATTAAGTCCTAATTTTTGATACTGCTTTGTCTGATATATGGCCCACAATACTTCTTTTTCGTTTATTATGAATATCATTTATGCTACTTTTTATTTATTTCATTTATATCTGTAATTTCCTCTTCAGTCTACAGCCTCGGTAGTAGCTGACACAGGTTTCACCATTTCTAAAAGATACGCAGGACTTTCCAAGCATCCTCCTATCACATCCACCTCACCCATTCAGCAGTTCTACGATTAATTTCAAGTGTCTTGTCTATTTCTTATCGCTTCGTATTACCACTACCAAGTTTTTATACGGTCTGTGAGGCTTGAACAGTTCACCACTGAAATCGTAGTCGCTAAATTTTCCTAGGTGTTATTACAGTTTTATTGCATTTCTGAATAAAGCTTTAGGTCAGTCCACCTAAGTGAAAATAGCAGAAAAGTCTTTCTGCATTTCCTTTTAATTTTCCATCAACGACACTCCCCCATAATCAAAGGCCTCGCTTAAGATTACAGCTTATTCACACTTACAAATCATTTATGATATTGAGCCAATTATGGGATTTCGGTTTAAATTGAGTAGTAGTCTACCAGTCAGTTATTTTTCTGAGATCATGGCAAATCTGCAGAGATACTGTGAATGATCATGTCTTGGGTTATTATTCAACGCAGTGCTATAATGTGGAATGCCTGTAAGAAATCTACGAACAGAGCCTCCTCCTGTTCATCAGAATGTACGGTTTGTGTTCTGAGCCTACGGCATTCACTGTCAGCTATTTCACCGAACGAGAACTGGCAATGGCAAGGCAGTGCTCTCGTACTTGGGCAGAAGAGTGTTCAAAACTTTGCTCGGCCATCCAAATTCTGGTTTCCGTTGGTTTCCCTAAACCTGTTACAGCTGATACCTTCCTCGTTGACTGTCAAGGACTCTGAAACGCTCACTAGGAAGTAAGACATCAATGTCCACGAATGCCCTTCCCAATTCGAGCTGCTACTCTAATTCTAATGACTTCAACAGTGACTTTTGAACCCAAAATCCTCATTCCCTCACACCACGAGTGCTGTCCTCTCCTCAAGGAATTTCCGTTCCCTTGTTGAGCAGGCTCCCCGACGGTTCGTATTCCTGCCCCCTGTCCCACCAGTCGCACACCTCTTAACTGCTCATCACAGAAATATGCAGCTTGTCGGGCAGTGCAAAGCGGCTGACACCTCTCTCAAGGCATGCGTGACGCGAGGTTTGTCAACAGGTTTCAGAAGAGCGGAATTCCGATTGGACATCTCTCCTACCTGCTTATCGGATGTTTAGATTGTTTAATGGGACAAGAAAATGAATCAGACTGACGTCTGTAGATAAAACATTGTTAATTTGAGATAAGACGTAATCGAAAAGAATAGGTCATCTTTTCCTGTAAAGTGAGATCGGAATGTGTACAACAAATAAATAAGGTCAGTAGATGGTAGTATTACCCTGAAAAGAAAGAAGAGTTTGGTACAGGAAACCATGACACGACAAATTAGACCAGAAGACAGGCTGATCAGCCCCTGTCCCTTCCAACAAAAAAGAATTGTTTGCGCTGTTGCCGTTCCATACACTTGATCTTTAATGCTCCTCTGTGAGTTCTTAGCTGGGCAGATCCGTGTTCCTACTACTGTAGAGAAACATAATTTTTCTAAATCCTTAGGCTTCCATAATGGCAAATGTTCTGCTTATACCTTACTTCCGATCTCTCAAAGACAGAAAATTTTCTCCTATGCGTAACTGCATCGACTAAGGATAGGAATTCTATCAGAGCTGCTGCCAGACACTGTGTCATACATGAAACGCTCTGTACATACCGTTCCGTGGTTGTGCTGTCATCGGGACGAAACTCGTGATACCGTGGAGTGTGAAGAACGTAACCAGTCAACAACAGTCCCACTATTTCAAACCAGCAATGGCGAACATGGTGTTTTCCTATAATTAATCGAGAGGCACGTGCCATGAATGCTGAAAGCATTCTCAACGCCACATTCCATTAAAAAAAAAAAAAAAAAACTATTCTTAAGGAAAACAGTCTTGGTAGCTAAAATTATTGTTAAATGACACGTTTCGCCTTCGTCGGGCGCCCACAGATTTTTTCCAACGGAAAAAGGGGTTTAATCCTATCATGCGTAGATAGAAATGACAATATCAAAAGAAGGATCTACGAACAATTGGAAAGAAAACTTGCGTTTGCTGTTAGGCTCTGTAATATGCATAAGTCAAGATCGCGCTAAACGGCCTTGTACCTATACAACAAATATTAGTAACAAGAATATCTTTAAAAATGAAGAAAATGTACCATAGCAGACGAAAAACGAAAAGTTCCAACATTATCTTCTATGTACACATGACGCCAGGCGCTGCAGTGCAGCGCTAGGACAACACTTACAGAATTGCCGACATGTGGCTTCATTTAAAGACAGTGTAGTGAAATTCACCAACACAGGTGAAGACGTCAAAAACATATGGAATTAATCGTTGGACTGGGTCCATAGTAGAATATAGTGGGGGAAACTCACACAAAAGGCGTGCATGAGTAGTTTTAAAATATAAATTCGTTGTGTTGTTGTAGTCTTCAGTCCAGAGACTGGTTTGATGCAGCTCTCCATGCTACTCTATCCTGTGCGAGATTCTTCATCTTCGAGTAACTACTGCAATCTACATTCTTCAGAATCTGCTTGGTGCATTTTTCTCTTGGTCTCCCACTACGATTTTTACCATACACTTCCCTCCAATACTAAATTGGTGATCTCTTGATGACTCAGAACATGTCCTACCAACTGATCCCATCTTCTAGTCAAGTTGTGCCGAAATTTCCTCTTCTCCCCAATTCTGTTCAGTACCTCCTCATTAGTTACGTGATCTACCTATCAAATCTCCACCACTCTTCTGTAGTACCACATTTCAAAAATGGTTCAAATGGCTCTGAGCACTATGGGACTGAACTGCTGAGGTCATTAGTCCCCTAGAACTTAGAACTAGTTAAACCTAACTAACCTAAGGACACCACAAACATCCATGCCCGAGGCAGGATTCGAACCTGCGACCGTAGCGTACCACATTTCGGAAGCTTCTATTCCCTCCTTGTCTAAACTATTTATCATCCATGTTTCACTTCCATACATGGCTACACTCCGTACAAACACTTTCAGAAGAGACTTCCTGTCACTTAAATCTATATTCGAAGTTAACAAATCTCTCTTCTTCAGAAACGCTTTGCTTGCCATAGCCAGTCTACATTATATTACTTCTCTACATCGACCATAGTCAGTTATTTTGCCCCCCAAATAGCAAAATTCATCTACTACTTTAAATGTCTCATTTCCTAATCTAATTCCCTCAGCATGTCCTGACTTAATTCGACTCGTTTTGGTTTTGCTGATGTTCATCTTATATCCTGATTTCAAGACACTGTCCACTCTCTTCAACTGCTCTTCCAGGTCCTTTAATGTCTGACAAAATTATAATGTCTTTGGCATATCTCAAAGTTTTTATTTCTTCCCAATGAATTTTAATTCCTCCTCCAAATTTTTCTTTTGTATCCTTTACTGATTGCTCAATTTACAGATTGAATAACATTGGAGATACGCTACAACCTTGTTGCACCCTCTTCTCAGCCACTGCTTCCCTTTCATGACCCTTGTCTACGTCTACGTCTACGTCTACGTGGTTACTCTGCTATTCACAATAAAGTTCCTGGCAGAGGGTTCAACTCTCGAACGGCGTGCGGAAAAAACGAGCACTTAAATTTTTCTGTGCGAGCCCTGATTCTCTTATTTTGTTATAATGATCATTTCTCCCTATGTGGGTGGGTGGCAATAGAATGTTTTTGCAATCGGAGGAGGAAACTGGTGATTGAAAGTTCATGAGAAAATCCCATGCAAAGAAAAACGCCTTTGTTTTAATGATTGCCACTCCAATTCACGTATCATATCTGTGGCACTATCTCCCCTATTTCACGATAATACAAAACTAGCCGCCCTTCTTTGAACTTTTCCGATGTAATGTGTCAGTCCCTCGGTCCCACCTGAGGCGGATCCCATACTGCAGAGCAATACTCCAGTTTAGGGCGAACAAGCTTGGTGTAAGCAGTCTCTTTAGTAGACCTGTTGCACCTTTTAAGTGTTCTGCTAATGAATCGCAGTCTTTGGTTTTTTCTACACACAACATTATCTATGTGATCGTTCCAGTTATTGTAATCCCTAAGTATTGAATATACAGCCTGATGTGAATAACTTCACACTTTTTCTTTATTCAGGGTCAATTGCCACTTCTCGCACCAGACAGATATCTTATCTAAATCATTTTGCAATTCGTTTTGCTCATCTGCAAAATAATCTAAGAGGGATACTCAGATTGTCTCCTATGTCATTAATATAGATCAGGAACAATCGAGGGCTTATAACCCTTCCTTGGGGAACGCCAGATATTACTTCTGTTTTACTCGATGACTTTCCATCTATTACTACGAACTGTGACCTTTGTGACAGGAAATCACGAATTCACGAGAAAAACGTCATCTTAAGAACGCTGACTTCTTTCACACGCCTCGCTGCGCCAGTTCCCTGCACTTTGTATACGCTCCTCGCTGTGCCCGTGAGTTGCTGGAATTGTCGGCACATCCCTGCTTTCTAAGACAGGCAAAACGACTGCCGCCAGATGCTTTCACACGCACATTCTTGGCGTTCCGTCCCAATGGCTGCAGGTGTCCATCAGTTCTCGGCACGCTTCCCGTTGTCAGACGGGCCCTTCACGGCGTGTCCTTCCTGGAGTGAGGCGAGGGCACCAGCTCGGCTTCCCGCTACGTCCTTCCAGAGTGACGGCACCAGGGGTCTCGCTACAGTGTGTCCGGATCGGCCGCTCGCGGCGCGTTGGTGGAAGTGGCCGCAGTATGACGTATTACAGTATATATGACGTCAGGAATCTTTGCCTTATGGTATCCTCTAATTTAGATACGAACTAAAACCATCTGAGAAGCATGGTGATCAATCTCATTGTGGGTGTCCTCATTTTGGGGCTTCAGAATACGGTACCCCTATAAGAAGTACATAAAAATGTTCAAATGTTGCATATGTCATGCTTCCAATGAACAATGTACCTTTCTACTCAGCAAATGTTAGCTGCTCATTTATTTATCTTGAGATTAGTAAAACTTCTTTCACCAATGAATAGGTAGCACACATGACGAAGTAATGATAATTTAATAATTATGTTTTCATTTTCTTTCTCCCTTTTTATATATGCTTGTCTTTCTGGAGCCATTCCATGTTAGTTCGACACACTTTACATACAAATTTTTCCTCATTATTTTAGATTTTCAGTCTCTAATGAAATGATTCGATTTCTTCAGTGGATTACAACTCTGCACTCTTGCAGCAGTGCACTTTTTACTAGCTTCCATACTGACACATAAATCACTTAAAATACTCCTTAAATTTATAGTTTTAATTGGAGACCAGCTATTAAAAATAACAAGTTCCACTAAAATATAATAAATAAAAAGTAGTTCAATTTAGGGGTAATAAATGCTTTAAACTAATACCAATCTGCACTATAAGAGTTTAGGAACACTAACATAAAAAGTTTATCTGCCTTCGAAAAAAACAATGCAGGACACATCCTATCTGCGAACTCTCATGTCACTGAATGACTGTACTGACAGAAAACGCAGACTGGAGGCACAATGTACTTGTTTCAACTTGTTCACGGCTTGGATGAATTGACAGGAACCAACTTGCTGTGAAAATGGATTGTACATTTGGATTAATCTGCTTGGGCCAGAACTATTAAATCAATTCTCACATTTTTTCATATCTTATTTAAATTTGTAACTACACGTCGTATGACCAATATTTTTACTTTTTCAATTAATAGGCTATTAGTTTAAGTTGTATAAAACTAAATTAATCAGTCAATCAAATTATAGGGTATGCTGACTGGTTTTGTTTTAGAAGAAGACGTTCCACTATTTCTGACATTTTTTAGTAACCTTCTTGTATATTTTATTTAAATTTCTATTTCTTAAAGGTAGGTTTGGTAAAAATGGTGTTATTAGTAAAATACAAAAGACAGCAATAATTTTTTTAACAATGAACCCATAATTATCTCGTATTTATATTTTTCCATGAGATTTACGACAGAACTATGTAGGCCTATTCATGGAAATATTTTGAAAACTTTAAAATATTTACTTTTTGGAGAATATTAAATCAAAATAACCTATTTTGTCTATCACTGGAAAAAGCGTAAAATGACGCAAGATGACACGTTTCCCAAATCTCCAGCTCAATTAGGAGAGCTGATAGAGCGATTTGGCCCATTTTTGAAAATTTTACGTAGACGTATTTCAGAAATGGCGTGAGATACAAAAACTGGAATCTGATATTTTTCTCAGTCTCAGCACCTGCTATGAGTATACAAAAATTTTAGAAAAGTCTAAACTGGTTTAGTAAATTGGGTTTGTTGATTTGAGATGGAATGGCGTTCTGTTTTTTCCTTATTCTTTCCGTATCTCGTCGTAGTGGTTGTACGGTGGTGGGAATTGTGTTAAGTTAGATGTTGGGATTATTTATCTAAATACGTGGCAATTTCTAGCATTAATAATAACACACATTTCACCACCAGTTGTAACTAAAGAAGCCTCAATAAACGATGTTTTTTTATCATTAGCTTTTTAGAATATCCACCCAAGTCACACAGATGGCAGGTATCAAATAGTTTCAGTATGAGTTAAAGAAAAAATCTAAGGTTTTAATATTTGCCTTCCTCGGTGGCCAAGCGGCTCTAGGCGCTTCAGTCGGGAACCACGCGGCTGCTACGGTCGCAAGGTCGAAACCTGTCTCGGGCATGGATGAGTGTGTTGTCCTTAGGTTAGTTAGTTTTACGTAGTTCTAAGTCTAGCGGACTGATGACCCCAAATGTTAAGTCCCGTAGTACTTGGAGGCATTTGAACCATTTTTTAATACTTCCACAATACAAGATCACAGTTAGGCCGACAAACACAAAATATCAAATTTCAAGGTGAATCTTGATTTTGTTTTTCACTATTGCACAGTATTTACGCTGCCACGGACCTGATGTTCACAGATTTAGCGAATTCCACATTACGACATTATCAAAGACGAAATAATAAAGCCGGCCGCTGGTGGCCTAGCGGTTCTGGCGCTACAGACTGGAACCGCGCGACCGCTACGGTCGCAGTTTCGAATCCTGCCTCGGGCTTGGATGTGTGTGTTGTCCTTAGGTTAGTTAGGTTTAAGTAGTTCTAAGTTCTAGGGGACTTATGACCTCAGCAGTTGAGTCCCATAGTACTCAGAGCCATATGAACCATTTTGAAATAATAAACGTCATGGGATAAAAGCAGGCCACACACGAAGTTTCACAGTTTGTCGAGTCGGCACAAATTGTGGCTTTTACAACTCTCAGCCGTTTCGTGGCGAAATTTTCTTTACTTTTTCCAATCATTTACTGGTGCACACGTGTTCGGTAAACGTCAGAAGAAAATTTCCAGTGGATCCACGCCGAATGTTTTCATTGGTTGATGGTAACCTCTTTCTAATTGGTTGACTGCACTGTCGAGTATTATCTTTGGTGGTGGTGGTTAGTGTTCAACGTCCCGTCGACAACGAGGTCATTAGAGACGGAGCGCAAGCTCCGGTTAGGGAAGGATTGGGAAGGAAATCGGTCTTGCCCTTTCAAAGGAACCATCCCGGCATTTGCCTGAAACGATTTAGGGAAATCACGGAAAACCTAAATCAGGATGGCTGGAGACGGGATTGAACCGTCGTCCTCCCGAATGCGAGTCCAGTGTGCTAACCACTGCGCCACCTCGCTCGGTATATTACCTTTGGAATTGAATGTATTTTAGGTCGAGGAAAATAGCGCACTAACATAGCGGGGCTACTGGTAACCGCGGCGCTGGTTACGTTGACTACACGGCCCTCTTCTTATCGGCGGAAGCGTAATGTGTCGGTGGCTCCTCGGCCACAAAAGTGTCGAGAGGCGCCATGATCACCCAGTTCTGACTAGATGGTAGAGTTAAACGGAGGTGTGGAGTAATGACAGTCGTCATTTCGGGACCATCCACCGTCTTAGCGTCAGTGGAAATGTTCTGTGCACAGTTTCCCGCCATGCACAGATTCGCTCGGGAGGTTGCTGACAGTTAAATTCATCTCCGAGTTTACACTCACTAGCTTTCGTAGTTGTACGGCTAATCGTTCATAGCACAGCGGACCTGTCGCTATTTAAGGTTATACCAGACTAGCTGTTAGAAATGCCCTGCGCGGGGTTCCATTACCTTTCGCACCAGAGAACAAAGTTGTCCATGTTTTCTGTCCTCGAGCTGTCTCAGAGTTCAAGGGCTGGGCAGTTTTAATTCAATGCTGTCCATACTATTAGATGTTTTGTATCTTACATTCTTGTCCTGCAGCAAGAAGTAATGGTACCTGGGCTTTCACCAATTCACACACTCGTGTACTAGGCTACCTTACCAATTTATTATTTGTTATTGGAGGAACAATACAGTAGATTTTACCAGAACAGACGCATTTTCTCTTGTCTGCCCTAATGGTTACGTTAACTAACTGTCAACTGAACCTCTGCTAGAAGAGAATTAGTTCTGTGCCAGCCACGGTAGGCACAGCAGCCGACAGCTGGGTGAGGACAAACCTCGCTGATTGCAGGGAAACAGAGAAATCGTGTGCACAGGTAATTATTTTGCTACATCTCCGCCAATTAACCTTCACTGTTGTTCACGCCGTCGTGTACAGCAGCCAACCATCGTTACCAGTAGCGCCAGTCAATGGGCCGGTGGGTAAACGATTGCAAATAGAAAGGACTGACGTTCATTTCTCAGACCACTCAGAATTTTTGTTTATTTTTTGCTTCTTTTCCGCTTTGGCAATGGTTTGCTAAAGGGAAAGATATGAAGTTGCGTAGGGTTAGGAGTCCACAATAAACCACTGGTCGCGACAAAGGAATACAGTACCAAGCCCTTTGGTGTTCTAACCCACATGTAGATTCACTAAAACTTTGACGCACTTGGTAACTGTTAACGGTGCATGATAACAAACCGAACAATCGCAGTCATGTCTATGGAGCAATTTCAGATTGGGTCATTTATTATACACCCCAAACATTTTCTGTACATCGATTAATGCAGTTCATTCCAGCACTTTTCGTTGAATATAGTTTGCACTGGAAAAGGCTCTTAATTTGAGAGGAGGAAACGACATACATTCTGAAATATCTCTACTCCGACTCCAGGAAAGAGGAGTGATATTAAACTGGGGGTTACACGTTGGTGTAGGCAACTTCATTGTTTCTACAAGTATTTCATATTTACTTCATTTGAAATGAACACAAAAAAGCAAAAATAAAACCGTAGAATACACTGGCAATGAAAGATTACTCATGCAGCTCTGTGTACTAGCACGTGACGATCTCACGTTCCGAACTTAACTGGTCTTGTGCCCTTTCCCAGGAAAGGTATACATTGTATTGTGTTGTAATAAACTGGGGACCTAGAAACTACGGAGAGGCGTTTTCCTCGTAGTAGCCCTCAGTGGTTGACAACCCCATCAAAGGCTACAGTAGTCCACTCACCCCACCGCCGTCCCACACCGAAACCAGGGTTATTGTGCGCTTCCGCCCCCAGTGGACCGCCCCCCTCCCCTCGCGGGAACGTCTGGCACCAGACGAGTGTAACCCCAAATGTTTGCGTGGTAGAGTGATTATGATGTACGCGTTCGTGGAAACAGTGTTTGCGCAGCAATCGCCGACATGTGTATCTGTGGAGGAATAAGGGGAACTAGCCCGCATTCGCTGAGGCAGATGGAAAACCACCTTAAAAACCATCCACAGACTGGCCGGCACACCGGACCTCGACACTAATCCGCCGGGCGGATTCATCACCGTCTATCGGCATGACTGCAGACAAGAGTTGCTCTTCAAATTCGCATGGAAATTCGATACGATAAAATAATGACCTACGAGCAATCTTCCGATGAGCAAGATTACAGTAATAAATAAATGATTCTGAGCACTATGGGACTTCTGAGGTCATCAGTCCCCTAGAAGTACTTAAATCTAACTAACCTAAGGACATCACACACATCCATGCCCGAGGCAGGATTCGAACCTGCGACCGTAGCGGTCGCGCGGTTCCAGATTGTAGCGCCTAGAACCGCTCGGGCACTCCGGCCGGCACAGTAATAAAAAAAGTATGGTACCACTGGTACAGGTTTGCTTCTGTGATCTAAATTTTTAAATATTTGTGCTGAAAGCACCTGAATACTATCTACTGACTCTTAGCAAGGACACTGTAGTAATCGTGCAACATGTACATCAATAAGAGAGGTCTCTCTCATTTTGCAGAAATGCGTCGTCGAACACATTACTACTGAAAGAGAATTGATAATCGAACAGTTGATATGAGCACATTTGGCACTTGCAGAATAAGAAAATATCTTATAACTAAATTTGTGCCTCTTTCAGTGTCTTTCGTGTGAATTCAGTGTTCCGTGGCAAACCATATTAGGCCGTGTCCTACGTAAATCACAGAAGCGACCGCAGTGCGCAACAGCTTCAGGCGAGGGAACACCACCGCAGGTACGCTTACCGAAGCGTCCTACTTGTCGCTCGCTGCCTGTCATCTGCTACAGTGAGAGCGGCTGAGCAGTGGAGCGTGTGCGCCAGCAGCTGTAAAATAATTGTCATCCGATTTTAAGAAAATTATTCGGTGAAACGTTTGATTCTTCCGCATCTTACAGCTTGATATCTGCGTTCGATAAAGGTCTGAATTTATTTTCGTTATTCGTCGTGGTTACTGTGCTGCACGAAGCTGAGTACATGGCTGCCAAAATTTTTAAGAGTTTGCATAGGTAAAATCACATTTCGTAGACTTTCTGTGTAGTTCATTTTAGGTCATAAATTACTGGCTGTGAAATGTAACCAATATATATAAATTGTGTTTAAAGTTGGGAGCGGATGATATCTCTCTCATTCTTGAGTATTGGTTGCTGTATCCGCAGAACGGGTACCTCGCGGCGCGTCCGAATCCTTTCCTGCGCTTCGGGAATCGAGTGGTCGTAAAAAATTAATCGATCTCGTAAACGGTTCAAGATATGGAAACGACTTTTTTTTATTTTTTGGAAATAACAGCACGCAGAAAGGAACTAATTTATCGTATGATTAACCCTCGATACATTTTTGTCAAACGTGTGAGCAGAGCGAAAACAAGACTCCATATAAATTACCCTGGTCCCGGCGGAGGTTCGAATCATCCCTCGGGCATGGGTGTGTGTGTTTGTCCTTAGGATAATTTAGGTTAAGTAATGTGTAAGCTTAGGGACTGATGACCTTAGCAGTTAAGTCCCATAAGATTTCACACACATACATAAATTACGCCATGAGGTTTTGTCCGAATTTTCATAGTCAAAAAAAGAGAGACTAACAGGCAAGCGGGGTACCAAAGAGAAATCTAATTTTGCATGAAGATATTTCATTGCTTGAAAGTAATCAGCTTAATTAAGGAAAACTTAATTACTGAGATGAGGAAAAATTGAAAAATTTCACGAAAAGCTGTTGCGAAGCTGCGTAAATAAAGAGTGAAAAAGTTCATCTGCTGAAGGCCTAGCTATTTTGCACATATAAAGGTATATTAATGTAGTATTTGTCAAAAAGGCTTCCTTCGAATCGAATACCCAAGTTAGGATTTTCAAGAACAGATGTCAGTAATATCATGCTTTCTGAATAAAACTTGAAAATAAAGAATGAAAGTAATCGGTAAAATATTTTGTGAAATCATTTGTGTAAAAGAAATAAGTAGATCAGAGAAACATTCTACGTGCCTCTGAATGATGCTCGAAATCATGAACAGAAAAATGAGGTGCATCAAAGTTTCTCAAATATTTTTTGTTCATACTTTTAGACAAATCATTTCAAGAAACTTTGACGTTCTTTTCAAAAATTTTGTATGCTTTACTTGTACAGACTATTTAGATTGGCCTTAATGTTGACTTTAGTAGGAATTTAATGTGTGTGATATAGTGGGATGACGTGTAAAGGCTTAAAGATCAAGTACTTTGGCAAAACTTTAAAAATATACTTAGCGATGCAGTGTAAACTGTACATATAAAACTTAATATACAGAATTGTAGCTGATTCAGTTAAAATATAAGAACAACTATTTCCAACCATTAATGCTACCATTACACCACAGCTAAATCTTGGATGCCAAGCTCATGCTTTCGTATTTACGGTAGCCAGTCATTCTTCCTCATTTGCCGACTCATAAAAGTTCTTGATCATGTAAAAACATTTATTGTCGAGAGAGTCTAATATTCCAGTGCTCATTCACTTGTATTCGAAGAATTTGTCTGGTGATCTTCGTACTTGATGACATAAATTATGAAATTCCCTATGAAGATTCCTCCCTTTGTAAATTTCACACACAGCATTCCTAAGTAAAGCTACTTTTGTAGCCCTACTCTCCAGCTACACAGTTTAGGGCCGCCGTTTTATAGAAACAGCTGGTCGGCTCTAAGCAGCCATCTTGTAGTGGGAGATGGTCGCTCGCACGCAGGACAACCGAGCTTTACGCCGGATGGCGCTGCTTGTAGCTGGACTGTCGCGTATCCAGAAGTAGCTCGCTGTCGGTCGCCTCTGACGCTTACGTAGTACACTGCCTAACATAGGCAGAACAGCATGCGTTTGCTCCATGCAGGGGATTAGCAGCTGGTAGCGAGCGAGCATCGCCGTTTTCACTCCAACGTGGACGTCGACAACAGCTGCACTGCGGCATGTAGAACTAATCAAAGCGCCGGTCTGGACGTCGAGACCAGCTGCACTGCGGCATGTAGAACTAATCAAAGCGCCGGTCTGGACGTCGACAACAGCTGCACTGCGGCATGTAGAACTAATCAAAGCGCAGGTCTGGACGTCGACAACAGCTGCACTGCGGCATGTAGAACTAATCAAAGCGCCGGTCTGGACGTCGACAACAGCTGCACTGCGGCATGTAGAACTAATCAAAGCGCCGGTCTGGACGTCGACAACAGCTGCACTGCGGCATGTAGAACTAATCAAAGCGCCGGTCTGGACATCGACAACAGCTGCACTGCGGCATGTAGAACTAATCAAAGCGCCGGTCTGGACGTCGAGAACAGCTGCACTGCGGCATGTAGAACTAATCAAAGCGCCGGTCTGGACGTCGAGAACAGCTGCACTGCGGCATGTAGAACTAATCAAAGCGCCGGTCTGGACGTCGAGAACAGCTGCACTGCGGCATGTAGAACTAATCAAAGCGCCAGTCTGGACGTCGAGAACAGCTGCACTGCGGCATGTAGAACTAATCAAAGCGCCAGTCTGGACGTCGAGAACAGCTGCACTGCGGCATGTAGAACTAATCAAAGCGCCGGTCTGGACGTCGAGAACAGCTGCACTGCGGCACGTAGAACTAATCAAAGCGCCGGTCTGGACGTCGAGAACAGCTGCACTGCGGCACGTAGAACTAATCAAAGCGCCGGTCTTACAGCTGCACTGCGGCACGTAGAACTAATCAAAGCGCCGGTCTGGACGTCGAGAACAGCTGCACTGCGGCATGTAGAACTAATCAAAGCGCCGGTCTGCCCCACGCGTGTTAGCCTGCTCGGGTGCGTTGAGTGGGGACAGCTGACGTCATCCTGCGCGAGCGAGTTGCCATCCACAGCTGTCGAATCGGCGCGAGATGTCGAGTTACCGAGATAGCAATATTGCCACATGGTTGCAGTAGCCTTCAGCTGTTCACGGCATTTAACGGAACGTGGGCGGAAGTGAAGCCACGTCTATAAGTGGCCATCATACAATGTGGGCAATCATAAGAGGAAATCTTTTCACGTACGTCCTACTGAATAGTCCATGAGTAAGAACAACTAGTTGTAGTTGGAAAAAATGTAAGGTGAACACTTTTATGATTATTAAAAGTCGACAGAATATACCTTGTATTGTATTGTATTCTATGTTAACCGGGGACCTAGAAACGACGGAGAGGCTCCGTCCCCGCCACAGCCGCAGTCCACCCCTCCGCCGCTCCACACCGAACCCAGGGTTATTGTGCGGTTCGGCCCCCCGGTGCCCCCCCCCCCTCCCAGGGAACGTCTCACACCAGACGAGTGTAACCCCTTTGTTTGCGTGGTAGAGTAATGGTGGTGTACACGTACATGGAGAACTTGTTTGCGCAGCATTCGCCGACATAGTGTAGCTGAGGCGGAATAATGGGAACCAGCCCGCATTCGCCGAGGCAGATGGAAAGCCGCCTAAAAACCATCCACGGACTGGCCGGTTCACCGGGCCTCGACACAAATCCGCCGGGGACCAGGCGCTCCTTCCGGAAAGCCGTGCGTTAGACTGCACGGCCAACCGGGTGGGCCTTAATATACCTTACAAATTACAGACATGACAACATTGCATTAGTCGAGTCACTTCTTTACTTTATCATTTTTTTGATATTTTTTTTTTGCTCTGACACCTAATTAAACGAAATTTGTTTTCATTAAGTATACGAGTATATTAATCTTAGTGTAAGCCAGGGGTGGGCACGAGAGCTGGCCGCTTGGTTACCCGCGGGCACCGTCAGCCCCGAGGGCAACGCTTGAGCAGCTGTGAGGGAAGGTAGTGCGGGTAGCAGAATGTGCGATGTAGCTGGCGGCTTGGGTCTGCACACTGCACGGGGGCAACCGTGCCGCTGCTAGAGCGCTTCGCCACAGTTGACTATGGACAAGCTCACGTACGTAGTGCAGGTGGAACACACATACGCCAGAGGTCGTTACACGCGTATGTGGCGTCCGTGATCTCGGCACCGATACTCGGTTGTCGGGAGGCCTATCATATGTGCACAACATGCGTCTGTGGGACGTAAGTGTAAAACGTGCTCACCCGAAGTTTATGTATCCTGTGCCATGCAACGGTTGGCCATGTACGGATGAAACGCAGTTTCGAATCATTCTAACGCGTTCTACATTCTTGGCCACAAATAGGATACAGACGTAAAGGTTAAGAAACGAACACATCTGTATTGCAAATGTTACGTTATATTTACACAGACGTGGTAGTTCAGAGGAGGGGTGCTACCTACGAATAGGACATAGGCATTAATATACATCATCCTGGATGTTTTTACAATGATTTAGAACCAGCATCTCGATATTTTGTGTGAAACTACTGGTCATTAGGCGCACTGCACCGGTCAGAGGAACATCAGTAAGACCACTACTAAGCTCGCATTTTGTCAGTTTCATTATGGAGAAAACACTTTCGCACAGGTATGTTGTTCCAAAAAAACTCTGCACACAAGCAGTTATTTTAAATAACAGTGGAAACTGTCCTCGTGCGAAATATTTGTAGAAATTTTCCTAGGTTTCTGCAGTGCGAAATTTCTCCTTCAGCACACGTTTACACTGAAAGTCAATGAGCCCAACTGAATTTCAGAATTCACATTTTCAACGTTAACTGCTAAAGGAGTAGCAAAAAGGTTGACATCGCACTGAAGTCGCTCTAAGTCCTCAAATCCTCTATCAAAAATGCCTTCGAGAGATTGTAGTACCGCTATAAACCCATCAAAATGTTCTTTGAGCCTCTCCTGTTCGAAATTGTTTTCACTAACACCTAGTGCAACGCTCGAGAAGTGTGCACACGACATTTCTGACAGTTTCTTTGTACACAAAAGCAGTTTTCTCTCGAATGCCAAGACAGTGTCAAACACTTCGCTAATTACCTTATTTCAACCTTGCAAAGTTGCATTCACGCTATTCAGATGCTTAGTTAAACGCCAGTTAAAAACGCAAGATGTAAAATTCACTGTGGGTCGTCCAATCCTTTCACCGGTTTTCCTTTCGCATTCATGAATAACGCTATATCTTTATCTAAATTAAAAAATCGTTCTCAAACAACACCTCCACTCAACCAGCGTACTTCACAAAATATGGAACATCGTTGCATTCGCACTCAAGATCTGCCAGGAACGATTTGAATTGTCTGTGTCCCAAACCCTGCGATCTGAGAATGTTAACTCTTTTTATAACCACGTCCATGACGCCAACTAGTGTGGCATATTTTGCTGTCAAATTAACACGGGGAAGAACGCAATGTATTGCTGGTAGTTCCTGTTTGGGCATCGACGGCTTTCAACATTTTTCGTATCAAAGCAACGACACCAGACTTATGACCAATAATTGCAGGAGCCCCATCTGTAGCAATCGATGAAAGTTTTTGCCAGCATAGGTCGTATTACTCTATTACATGTCCAAAGCACGAAACTATCGTCGGCCATTGTTGTGTAATGCATTGTCACTAAATCGAGGAGTTCCTCAATCACATTAAACTGAACATCAACTCCCCGCAAAAAGACTGCAAGTTGAGCAACATCACATACATCAGTGTTTTCGTCCAATGCTAATTAAAGGGCCACCAAATCTTTGATCCTGTTTCTCGTATGAACTTCCACATCGTGTGCCTTTTCTACAATACGCCTGCAAACGGTTCTCCGTGAAAGAGGAACGGTTCCAAAAACAGGCAGACTTGCTGGTTACAAAATTGTTGCTGCAGCTACAAAACATTCTTTCACAAATTTTCCATCGTCGAAGGGCCGTGCTGTTAGAGCTATTTTAAGAGATACATGATAGCTTAGTGTCAGCGCTGCATCGTTGTGGATGATGAGGTTTTCGTCCTGTAAATACGCACAGGAAAAGTTAAAAATGACGGAAAATGCAATATGGCTCTGAGCACTATGCGACTTCTGAGGTCATCAGTGGCCTAGAACTTAGAACTAATTAAACCTAACTAACCTAAGGACATGACACACATCCATGCCCGAGGCAGGATTCAAACCTGCGACCGTAGCGGTCGCCCGGTTCCAGACTGTAGCGCCTAGAACCGCACAGCGAGAAAATGCAATAACATATTAATTGTTTTGTCGGCAGACTTGCCAACACTACGCACACTAATTGAAAGAGGCGGCCAAGATGCACGCGCTAACTCACTAAGGATGGAGTGAGGTCTGAAACAGGAGACTTAATGAATGCTATAAAGAAAAGTACGTAGCTCCTTGAATACTTATCTTTTAATCCATCCTTTGTATACATCGTTCTTGATGAGACATCTGGAGATTGTGGCGATACAAGTGAGACTCTTTAGATACAAGCTATCTAAGGCTAATGGCGCCTTGCTAGGTCGGCAAATGAGAGCAAAGGCTTCGTCCGTATAGTCGCTAGCAACGTCGTCGTACAACTGGGGCGAGTTCTCGTACGTCTCTCGAGACCTGCCGTGTGGTGGCGCTCGGTCTACGATCACACAGTGGCGACACGCGGGTCCGACATGTACTAATGGACCGCGGCCGATTTAAGCTACCACCTAGCAAGTGTGGTGTAATAATGTGAATCAATGTCATGATCTACATGTATTCTACATGTATTCGTACGTCTTTCTCATTTTTCTGCTTCAGTTCGATAAGATTGGCTTTTCTTCCTTCATAATTCAAACCGACTATATCCTTTTCGTGAAGCAGTTGATAATGTGGTTTCACATTGTAGCAGCTAACTCTAAATATAGATAAATGTAAATTAATGCAGATGAATAGGAAAAAGAATCCCGTAATGTTTGAATACTCCATTAGTAGTGTAGCGCTTGACACGGTCACGTCGATTAAATATTTTGGTGTAAAATTGCAGAGCGATATGAAGTGGTACAAGCATGTAATGGCAGTTGTGGGGAAGGCGGATAGTCGTCTTCGGTTCAGTGGTAGAATTTTGGGAAGATGTGGTTCATCTGTAAAGGAGGCCGCTTATAAAACACTAATACGACCTATTCTTGAGTACTGCTCGAGCGTTTGGGATCCCTATCAGGTCGGATTGAGGGAGGACATAGAAGCAATTCAGAGGCGGACTGCTATATTTGTTACTGGCAGGTTTGACCATCACGCAAGTGTTACGGAAATGTTTCAGGAACTCGGGTGGGAGTCTCTGGAGGAAAGGAGGCGTTCTTTTCGTGAATCGCTACTGAGGAAATTTAGAGAACCAGCATTTGAGGCTGACTGCAGTACAATTTTACTGCCGCCAACTTACATTTCGCGGAAAGACCACAAAGATAACAGAAGAGAGATTAGGGCTCGTACAGAGGCATATAGGCAGTCATTTTTCCCTCGTTCTGTTTGGGAGTGGAACAGGGGAGAGAAGATACTAGTTGTGGTACGAGGTACCCTCCGCCACGCACTGTATGGTGGATTGCGAAGTATATATGTAGATGTAGATGTACTTCTTCCGTGAAGACAATGTTGCATTGCAAATCAATTACCGAGGTGTATTAAAGATCAAAGGATTTGCGTTTCAACGATTTTAACTTCCTGCTCAGCCATTTTACACCCACTAGTTCTGTTTTACCGGAAACACCGAATGTGATAGAAACGACAGGAAGTAAACGGACCTAGCGGTTCCGCGCGGCGCAGTGACGTGCGTGGCTAGGCGAGTAGACGGTGGGGGGTACTGCTGGCTGGAGGAGTGGGGGAGAGCCTAGGGCAGGCCTTGCGGCCATTTGCGAGCGCCCGCACTCGCGAAACGGTATTTGCCCAGCCCTGCTGTAAGCTGCCTGTAATAATGCACCTATAAATGAAAATACTAAATATTCTTTTCCCAGAATCTTTCTCCTCATGGAAAGTGCTTTAGATATCGTATTCAACTGCTGAACAATACTATGGTTCAAATGGCTCTGAGTACTATGGGACTTAACTGCTGTGGTCATCAGTCCCCTAGAACTTAGAACTACTTAAACCTAACTAACCTAAGGACATCACACACATCCATGCCCGATGCAGGATTCGAACCTGCGACCGTAGCGGTCACGCAGTTCCAGACTGTAGCGCCTTTAACCGCTTGGCCACACCGGCCGGCGAACAATACTATGGTTGGCCGTCTGTTGCACACTTGTCTTGAAACAAAACTGTGGTGTCACCGCTAGACACCACACTTGCTAGGTGGTAGCTTTAAATCGGCCGCGGTCCATTAGTACATGTCGGACCCGCGTGTCGCCACTGTGTGATCGTAGACCGAGCGCCACCACACGGTAGGTCTACAGAGACGTACGAGCACTCGCCCCAGTTGTACGGACGACATTGCTAGCGACTACACGTACGAAGCCTTTCTCTCATTTGCCGAGAGACAGTTAGAATAGCCTTCAGCTAAGTCCATGGCTACGACCTAGCAAGGCGCCATTAACCATATCTGGAGAGAGTCTCACTTGTATTATCAAGAGAAATGTACCACAATGAATTAAAGTTAAGTATACGAGAAGCTCCGTTCTTTTCTTTATAGCTTTCATCACATATCCTGTTTCAGACTTAACGCCAGTCGGCGTGTGTGTACGCGTGCCTTTCGGTTAGTCACTGTGGACTCGCTGCCTTGTCAGTCCACTACAAAAACTTTAATCGGCAAATACAGCAGCTAAAGAAAAATGATCTATTCACTACGAAATTTGTTTTTTGCTTGTCAGAAACAGTCTGTGGATTCCTATTGCGTAAGGTGCAATGCACACATGACAAAATATTCAAAACTTCACTAAGAATGATGGAAGAGTATTTTACTTTCTGAAAGTCGTTCTTGAAAAATTAAACTGTAATTATAGTTGAAAAGGCTGTGGGACACAATAAGATCCTAACAATTACAAAGTTGTCTCATTAATAACCACATTAGAGACATTTAAACTAATTGCACAACTTTTGTCATAATCGAAACAAAGAGATCAAATGAACCGTAATCTTGAATGTTGTTAGTTATCTGGGAGACAAAGATTTCCTTCCATTAGTAGTTCTGACAATTCATTCTTGTGTATGCATTGGTTACCTTGAATAATTCCTCCAAAAATATTCTCCATACATTGAATCAATAAAATATTTCTACAAACAAATTTTCATCTCCACCCTAAAGTATTTCAGATAATGTTTCCCAAATTCACAAATATCAAATCTCTTTTTCTGAAAACTTCAACTGCTCGCTACTGTGTCTCAAATAAGAACGTCCCAGCGTAGCGCAACTGACTGGCGAGCGAGGGAGCCTCAGACAAACTTCAACATAGGTTAAGGATCTTATTCACTACTCATGCAGTGGTCTCATTCATCTTGTCCCAGTATAGTAAATGTGAATTATATACAGTGGCAGAAAGTATATGAAAACCTTACAATATATATTACGACGTTTCCAGGTAGTTGCGGAAAGAGACACTCATCTTCCCGTTGACTGTGTCCAGTGCCTAAATGAAGATCGTGGAGCACTACTTTTCTATGGTAATACGTAAGTGTAAGGAAGGCCGACACATCAAATGTTGCAGTTTCGAGTGCTGATAAACTAGTGATTAGAGATTAATGTGTTTTTATGTGTGCAAATTATCTCTGACCTTTTAATATAGTAAGTAGAGAAGGGTTCATTAGCTCAAGGACTCATAAATATAGGAGCGAAATATGTATAGCTCACCGCCCAACAAGTTCTGCCTTTCCCAGTGATTGTAGCAAGCCACATCAAAGATTTGGTTGACAGGATCAGGAGTGAACTTATAGCTGAAGTGAAAGAGGCAATATCCAAAAACCAATGTGCAATGATGTGTGACCTCTGGGCTGATAGCTGGCGTAAGATTAACTACTTAACTGTTACATCCTCCTGCTTAGTGAGTCGATGGACACATGAAGAATAAAAAATAATATTCTGCTAACTACGAGGTTCCCCGATGTGTCGAACACTGGCGGAAATACAGTATTATTACATAAGCTTACGAACAGGTGGCAGAACAGCTTATTACTGTCCTACAACCCGAAAAGCTACTTCCGTTATACCGGGTGATCAAAAAGTCAGTATAAATTTGAAAACTGAATAAATCACGCAATAATGTAGATAGAGAGGTACACACATGCTTGGAATGACATGGGGTTTTATTATAACAAAAAAAAAAAAAAAAAAATACGAAAGTTCAAAAAATGTCCGACAGATGGCGCTTCAATTGATCAGAATAGCAATAATTAGCACAACAAAGTAAGACAAAGCAAAGATGATGTTCTTTACAGGAAATGCTCAATATGTCCACCATCATTCCTCAACAATAGCTGAAGTCGAGGAACAATGTTGTGAACAGCACTGTAAAGCATGTCCGGAGTTATGGTGAGGCATTGGCGTCGGATGTTGTCTTTCAGCATCCCTAGAGATGTCGGTCGATCACGATACACTTGCGACTTCAGGTAACCCCAAAGCCAATAATCGCACGGACTGAGGTCTGGGGACCTAGGAGGCCAAGCACGACGAAAGTGGCGGCTGAGCACACGATCATCACCAAACGACGCGCGCAAGAGATCTTTCACGCGTCTAGCAATACGGGGTGGAGCGCCATCCTGCATAAACATCGTACGTTCCAGCAGGTGTTTATCAGCCAGGCTGGGGATGATGGGATTCTGTAACATATCGGCGTACCTCTCACCCGTCACTGACGTTTTGCTGTCCAGCGCCATCTGTCGGACATTTTGGGAACATTTTTTTTTTTTTGTTCTAATGAAACCCCATGTCATTCCAAGCATGTGTGTCAATTTTTACCTCTCTATCTACATTATTCCGTGGTTTATTAAGTTTTCATATTTATACTGGCTTTTTGATCACCCGCTAGATCAGGGTGCTAATATTGAGAAAGCACTAGATACACGTGTCTCCCATGCGTCGTACACTATATCAATACAGTACTGCGACACACTTTCAGTGAAATATTTTTAACGAATGAAATTCCTGACGTACAAGAATCCATCCTAGAAGTTCGTAAATTTGTATGTTTTATGATGAGGTCTGGCGTAGTCGCTAGATTAGTGAAAACATGACACCAGGACGTCGAAAGTAGGTGGAACAGTGTCTATATAATGCTGTAGTCATTTCATATGCAAAAAGTCCAAATAGAGATCGTTCTGCGTGAATCCAACAAATACGAGGCGGTCAGGTCTTATCACAATGCGACTATGGAAATCATTGTGGAATTTCTGCAGCTTTTTTATGTAGGCCACAGACGATTTGGAAGGCAAAAAGGTGCCAAAGCTACCATTTATAGTTCCATGGATTCTCGAATTGTTAAGTCATTGTCAAACTGGAACCGATGGTGTGAATACGAGGAAACTAAAGGAAAGGGCCATCAGTGTTTTTGAAAGAGAAGGTTTTAACTGAGCTTCGTGGCCTACACTACGAAGCGACGTTCCTATGTCCATCTTTCAAGGAACTACTAGTACAACCTGTAGAGGAAAGAGAAAGAGTCTTCCTCAAGAAAATTCAAAAACTGCGAACATCTACCTCAAAATCAAGAGATGAAATAGAGAAATACACCAATTTTCGGAAAAAAACAGAATACCTTGATCGACTAGAGATAGGACATTCATATTTACAGGACATGAACATCTATTCCAGAAATGATTAGCATTTTAGTCACCTCAGTTCAACATGTGTTCTATTGCATAGTAGGCACAGGGTTTGCCATGGGCACTGATAACTTGTTCCGTGCATGACGTCATGTGGTATGGCCATCCATTCTGCATTCACATGATTCCAAAGTTCATCCGTGGTTGTTGGCGCTGCACATGTCGTTTCACCATATCCCACACACTTTCCATTTGCGTTAAGTTTGGTGATCTGGCGGGCCAGGGCAAGAGGCTGCCATCCTGTGACACCAAGGACGCACATGTTTATGGAGCAACGCGTGGTCGTGCATTGTCTTGCTGAAAAATGGCGTCTGGGGTGTAGTGCAGAAAACATGCGGCTGCGGGTCGCAGGATGTCATTCACGCAGGCCACACTGGCCACAGTGCCCTGGACACGCACCAGCTGTGATGTATGGCCGTACCCAGTAGCACGCCCACAACATAAGGCCTTGAGATGGCGCCGTATGTTTTGTGAGAATGCAGTCACTGTGACTCTGCTCTCCGTGTCTGCGAAAAACCAAAATTCGGGCACCGTTTCCAAACAAACAGAACCTGGATTCGTCGGGAAACATATCTGACGCCATTCCAGTCCCCAGTGATATCGTTCTATACACCATTGCCGTCTAGCATGTTTCTGAAAATTCGGCAAAGGTAGGCGGAGAAGTGGACGACGCACACGTAACACATGCCATGATAAACGGTGACTGACTTGTGTTCTAAGGGCTTCTGTGAACCATTCTGCACACGCTCGCTGCGCTGCCGAAACAATTCGTCCCACACAAGCAGCAATTTACTGGGTGGATGCATCACATTCTCCCATGCCAATAATGCGCCCTTTTTTAAACTCACTGATTTGACGGTACGGTTCGTGCATATGTCTACCAGGCACCTGCAAATCTGCTCAATCTACACTGACCATTACCTTCAGTTTATAGCGATATGATATTGACCTTGAACCCGCAGGTTGGCATGGTTAAAATGCTAATCATTTCTGCAGGACGTACTAACGTACGTGTCCTATGCATATGAACGTTCTATCTCTAGTCACTCAAAGTGTTGTGTTTTTTTTCTGAGAATTAGTGTATTTAAACATGGAGAGTTTCAAATGGGCAAATGTCTCTGAGCACTATGGGACTTAACATCTGAGGTCATCAGTCCCCTAGAACTTAGAACTACTTAAACCTAACTAACCTAAGGACATCCACACATCCATGCCCGAGGCAGGATTCGAACCTGCGACGTAGCGCTCGCGCGGTTCCAGACTGAAGTGCCTAGAACCACTCGGCCACACAGGCCGGCTAAAAATAGAGAGCCCGTACTCAGTCAGCTCAGCAAAGAGGTTTACTGTGTACATGCAAGTAGTACATGAAGCGAAAGGAATTTTAGCAAGCCAGGGATGGTAGTGTTCAAGAAAAGAAGCTGTATAAAGTCTTATAGGGTAAATGACAATTTGATTGTTCACAACAACAAGAGATGAAAGTGGAGTTAAATATCAGGAGAAGAAGCGAAACCGACAAGA
Source organism: Schistocerca nitens (assembly GCF_023898315.1). Lineage (NCBI taxonomy): Eukaryota > Metazoa > Arthropoda > Insecta > Orthoptera > Acrididae > Schistocerca > Schistocerca nitens. The sequence goes on along the minus strand of NC_064622.1, from coordinate 484,699,069 downwards.
GCTGTCGTTACAATACGTTATGCACCACAAGATGATTATTTCCACACCAAGCCAGGTATTCCCATCGCAGCTCTTCAACAAATATCAGAACACAACCATCAGACTTCATAAAATAAAAATGAACCCATTGATGATAGCACAAAAGTGCTGAAACATGTATGGGTGAAACAAGAGAAAAAAAAAAGGTGTCTTGCATAAGGCGGAACTTCTCATCCCATTTTCTTAGCAAGCACGGAGACAACAAGAAGAACTGCACCACATGATGATTATTTCTACACCAAGCCAGGTATTCCCATCGCAGCTCTTCAACAAATATCAGAACACAACCATCAGACTTCATAAAATAAAAATGAACCCACTGATGATAGCACAAAAGTGCTGAAACATGTATGGGTGAAACAAGAGAAAAAAAAAGGTGTCTTGCATAAGGCGGAACTTCTCATCCCATTTTATTAGCAAGCACGGAGACAACAAGAAGAACTGCACCACAAGATGATTATTTCTACACCAAGCCAGGTATTCCCATCGCAGCTCTTCAACAAATATCAGAACACAACCATCAGACTTCATAAAATAAAAATGAACCCACTGATGATAGCACAAAAGTGCTGAAACATGTATGGGTGAAACAAGAGAAAAAAAAGGTGTCTTGCATAAGGCGGAACTTCTCATCCCATTTTCTTAGCAAGCACAGAGACAACAAGAAGAACTGCACCACAAGATGATTATTTCTACACCAAGCCAGGTATTCCCATCGCAGCTCTTCAACAAATATCAGAACACAACCATCAGACTTCATAAAATAAAAATGAACCCACTGATGATAGCACAAAAGTGCTGAAACATGTATGGGTGAAACAAGAGAAAAAAAAAAGGTGTCTTGCATAAGGCGGAACTTCTCATCCCATTTTATTAGCAAGCACGGAGACAACAAGAAGAACTGCACCACAAGATGATTATTTCTACACCAAGCCAGGTATTCCCATCGCAGCTCTTCAACAAATATCAGAACACAACCATCAGACTTCATAAAATAAAAATGAACCCACTGATGATAGCACAAAAGTGCTGAAACATGTATGGGTGAAACAAGAGAAAAAAAAAGGTGTCTTGCATAAGGCGGAACTTCTCATCCCATTTTCTTAGCAAGCACAGAGACAACAAGAAGAACTGCACCACAAGATGATTATTTCTACACCAAGCCAGGTATTCCCATCGCAGCTCTTCAACAAATATCAGAACACAACCATCAGACTTCATAAAATAAAAATGAACCCACTGATGATAGCACAAAAGTGCTGAAACATGTATGGGTGAAACAAGAGAAAAAAAAAAGGTGTCTTGCATAAGGCGGAACTTCTCATCCCATTTTCTTAGCAAGCACGGAGACAACAAGAAGAACTGCACCACAAGATGATTATTTCTACACCAAGCCAGGTATTCCCATCGCAGCTCTTCAACAAATATCAGAACACAACCATCAGACTTCATAAAATAAAAATGAACCCACTGATGATAGCACAAAAGTGCTGAAACATGTATGGGTGAAACAAGAGAAAAAAAAAGGTTTCTTGCATAAGGCGGAACTTCTCATCCCATTTTCTTAGCAAGCACGGAGACAACAAGAAGAACTGCACCACAAGATGATTATTTCTACACCAAGCCAGGTATTCCCATCGCAGCTCTTCAACAAATATCAGAACACAACCATCAGACTTCATAAAATAAAAATGAACCCACTGATGATAGCACAAAAGTGCTGAAACATGTATGGGTGAAACAAGAGAAAAAAAAAGGTGTCTTGCATAAGGCGGAACTTCTCATCCCATTTTCTTAGCAAGCACGGAGACAACAAGAAGAACTGCACCACAAGATGATTATTTCTACACCAAGCCAGGTATTCCCATCGCAGCTCTTCAACAAATATCAGAACACAACCATCAGACTTCATAAAATAAAAATGAACCCACTGATGATAGCACAAAAGTGCTGAAACATGTATGGGTGAAACAAGAGAAAAAAAAAAGGTGTCTTGCATAAGGCGGAACTTCTCATCCCATTTTCTTAGCAAGCACGGAGACAACAAGAAGAACTGCACCACAAGATGGTAATGTATTTAGTCTAATACAGTACTGAGGAATAAAAGGGTACGATTATTCAGAACATATTCCATTTTGTAGTGCATATTAAATAAAATAAACTGATATTTAAAGTAATATTTGTGAAAAATATTTGTAAAAGTTTTCTGTAGATTGTGTAATTTTCTTTTTCAGTGAAACATTTTGTTTTCTGTTTGAAAAGTGAGTGTTATCATTTTATGCGCATAGGGTATTTCTGCCTGATCAGCGATGGGCTGCTATCATTGATGCTCCAATAACAGGGACGTGGAAGATCTAGGCACTGTCATCATGGTAATTAGGCAAAAAGTAAAATGTGCTGTCTTGCCGGAAGCGTTTTCACTCCAGGTTCCATGCTCCTTAGTTGTGAAACACCCCCACTTAGAACAATTTTATAAATGACAGTGCTGGAAAACCTCTACGTTATTTGATTTTCAAACAGCTGAGCAACACTGAACATACTGAGACATTCACTAAATTGACACACAATATTTTTAGCGCAACGCAATCTGACTTTCAAAAATCCCTACAAAAGAGTGGTCCTAACTAACAATAACCTATACCTTTCATGAATAACTTACCTCACAAAAATCTTCGTTACTCGACCTACTGCAATACAACGAGCGCCTATACTGCCAGCTAAATAAAAGATTCTAAACACTGAAGGCACTAACTACTGATAGGCATAGTTTACAAATGAAAGATTTTGATAGAGAACAAACAATGTATTGACCTTAATAGTGTTCAAATAAGTTCATGACATCCAGTCTTACACATTTACTCTTTCTGATGGACACACGTCCAGATCATCCGCTCTCAAAACTCCGCCATCTCTCTCCCCACATCCAACACTGCTGGCGGCTCACCTCCAATTGCGCAACGCTACGCGTTGTTCACGTCCAACTGCCCAACACTACAATAGCGAATATTCCAACAATGCCAACCAGCCACAGACTGCACACTGCACAGCCAGTGATTTTCATACAGAGCGCTACGTGGCTTTTCCAACATAAAAACCTAAACAGCCTACTTACCTAGCCCCCATGCTCCCCACAAAAAAATTTTACAAATTGTTTTGGGCAGTGGCCAATAACGATTTGATAAAATTTTTCATAGTTACAATAACAAAGATAACAAATGCACACACTTATTGATACACTGTTGGCCAAAAGCAAAGATTTTCACAGTCCATAAAGATAGTCCTGATTATTCATCAATCACAGTAGTAATTGCAGTTCTCTTTCTCAAAGTCTGAGCAAGAAAAGAAAATGCATTGGAAGTAGTGGATTTCCATGCAGTCTTGAAGAAGTAGTGTTGTCCTTCCAATAGAAAGATAATGCTGACTCTTGAAATGCAGACAGGTAATGGGCCACAACAGAGCAAACCCACAGCAGAGTCAGTCAAAGTTTTGAAGAATATTGGTAGGTTGGTCATCACAGAGCAGGCCCACTGTAGTCCTGGTAGAGAGTATGGTATCGGTGGGCCACCAGAGGTGCAGACCCACTGCAGTCCTAAAGCCAGCAGCCATCTGTTGCGACGGTGCAGGTGCACAATCACCACCGAAGAGTCTTGCGGACAATACAGCAAGTCCATAAACCACCACTTATGCATTCACGAAGTTTTTGGAATTGTCCCTAGAACCAGCAATGCTGTTAACCAGTCCCTTGCTGAATTATTAACACACGTGCACACAATAACGGTCCCAACTTCTCACATATTGTGCGCATATTACGACTAACAGAAATGTGTGCGCTGAAATGAATGCTTACAAATTATTTAATTTGATGAACTGGTGTCAATTACAATTTTATAACATGAGAATACAATTACAAAGGTACAGAAAACATCATTAAAACATAATAATACAGATAACATTTGTAGTAATACAGGTTTTACAAAAGAATAGAAATAAACATGTACATAAGTTACAGGAATTATGACATAAGTAAATAAATAAAATTAAGAGAATAGTTTTCAAAACATTAATTTCACACATGAGCATTAAAACAGAACAGAATAAATAATATCTAAACATCTTTACAAAGAAAATAACATATTATTAGAAAAATTCTACAACATTACTTTTATCAGATAAACACATAAAGACAGGAATAACACAAATTCACAAGGGTACACAATCACATAGAGGAAGAACACAAAAGGAAAGGACAGGGTTTGTTTTACTGCAGTATTACTTCTTGGAGATCTCCCTTCATTCATCATTATTCCCAAAAACTCCTATCTATACCTGTTGTCCCTAAACCCTACTGTTTTGTTCATATCCTCTTTCAAAATAATTATTCTTCATTGTACACTACTCATTTTCTCCCAGATCTTTTTCATATAACTTCTCAATGCATTTCTTCCAATTCATCACAAATCATTCTCTTATATAGCCTACCCCCTCTTAAGCTAACTTAAATCTACTGAGCTCAGATGCATAAACTAAGGGACGAGGCAATGCAGCAGCACAAAACAATTAACACAAACAGCAATGACAAAAAAATGCAAATTGGCAAAGCTAGCAGCAGTAAATCTAAATTAGCAAAGCAAATGCAACATTAAAACTAATATGAGCCAATGTGCAGCAACAAGAAAAATAAATCAATAGTAAAACTGGCTTAGCAGAGTAAGACAAAGGGAATTCTGTAGCACTATGCCTGGCAAACAGCAGCAGCAAATGGAATATCTTATACCTAAATATGACATAGTTCAAGCAGAGAAATTAGTACACTAAAGACAGCAATGCAGATAAGGGAAATGTCTATTCACATCTCAATGTCTATGTCATTAAAGTGGTGGTACATCACAACTTATTCTACGAAAAAGTTTCCAAGTACTTGAAAAGAAAATTATGTATACAGTTACTGCTATTAGGCTCTTCTTATTGTTCTTTCCTTTCCAAGTGCTCCTTTTTCGAAGAATGTGGATCATAAAATTATGATTTAACAGATCTGTTGACAGAAAGTGTTCTCATTAGCAAATGCATTTAATTTTATTTTATAAAACCAATACTGCAACACAGCTGGAAACCAGATATCAAATGAAATAAGCAACTATGTACAAAGCAAAGCATAAAAACGTTATTCAATAGCCATGTGGCATTGCATAAGTCGGTAGAAATTCTCTCAAATCTCATAGAAAGACACTTGTCATAATCAGGTGTGCAGATGTAAGAATATTTTCCATCAATTCATAAGCATTTCAGTAAGTAGCAGAAAGTACAGACTCCATAATATAATCATATGTTTCCAAGTAATAGCGTGTCATATTTGCGATGCTTCCTACAAAGGAATGTCAATAGCGAGGTTAAAGGCCTCTTTTTTATTCCACCTAATGGCTTTTTTTCCAGGCGACTATCACAGGAAGTGCAAAATGGCTAAGCAGGGATGGCTAGAGGACAAATGTAAGGATGTAGAGGCTTATCTCACTAGGGGTATGATAGATACTGCCTACAGGAAAATTAAAGAGACCTTTGGAGAAAAGAGAACCACTTGTATGAATTTCAAGAGCTCAGATGGAAACCCAGTTCTAAGCAAAGAAGGGAAAGCAGAAAGGTGGAAGGAGTATATAGAGGGTCTATACAAGGGCGACGTACTTGAGGACAATATTTTGGAAATGGAAGAGAATGTAGATGAAGACGAAATGGGTGATACAATACTGCGTGAAGAGTTTGACAGAGCACTGAAAGACCTGAGTCGAAACAAGGCCCCGGGAGTAGACAACATTCCATTAGAATTACTGACGGCCTTGGGAGAGCCAGTCCTGACAAAACTCTACCATCTGATGAGCAAGATGTATGAGACAGGCGAAATACCCTCAGACTTCAAGAAGAATATAATAATTCGAATCCCAAAGAAAGGTGTTGACAGATGTTTAATAAGCCACAGCTGCAAAATACTAACGCGAATTCTTTACACACGAATGGAAAAACTGGTAGAAGTCGACCTCGGCAAAGATCAGTTTGGATTCCGCAGAAATGTTGGAACACGTGAGGCAATACTGACCCTACGACTTATCTTAGAAGCTAGATTAAGGAAAGGCAAACCTACATTTCTAGCATTTGTAGACTTAGAGAAAGCTTTTGACAATGTTGACTAGAATACTCTCTTTCAAATTCTAAAGGTGGCAGGGGTAAAATACATGGAGCGGAAGGCTATTTACAATTTGTACAGAAACCAGATGACAGTTATGAGTCGAGGGACATGAAAGGGAAGCAGCGGTTGGGAAGGGAGTGAGACAGGGTTGTAGCCTCTCCCCGATGTTATTCAATCTGTATATTGAGCAAGCAGTAAAGGAAACAAAAGAAAAATTCGGAGTAGGTATTAAAATCCATGGAGAAGAAGTAAAAACTTTGAGGTTCGCCGATGACATTGTAATTCTATCAGAGACAGCAAAGGACTTGGAAGAGCAGTTGAATGGAATGGACAGTGTCTTGAAAGGCGGATATAAGATGAACATCAACAAAAGCAAAACGAGGATAATGGAATGTAGTCGAATTGAGTCTGGTGATGCTGAGGGAATTAGATTAGGAAATGTGACACTTAAAGTAGTAAAGGAGTTTTGCTATATGGGGAGCAAAATAACTGATGATGGTCGAAGTAGAGGGTATATAAAATGTATACTGGCAATGGCAAGGAAAGCGTTTCTGAAGAAGAGAAATTTGTTAACATCGAGTATAGATTTAAGTGTCAGGGAGTCATTTCTGAAAGTATTTGTATGGAGTGTAGCCATGTATGGAAGTGAAACATGGACGATAAATAGTTTAGACAAGAAGAGAATAGAAGCTTGCGAAATGTGGTGCTACAGAAGAATGCTGAAGATTAGATGGGTAGATCACATAACTAATGAGGAGGTATTGAGTAGAATTTGGGAGAAGAGGAGTTTGTGGCACAACTTGACAAGGAGACGAGTCCGGTTGGGAGAACACGTTCTGAGGCATCAAGGGATCACAATTTTAGCAGTGTGAAGGGTAAAAATCACAGAGGGAGACCAAGAGATGAATACGCTAAGCAGATTCAGAAGGACGTAGGTTGCAGTAAGTACTGGGACATGAAGAAGCTTGCACAGGATAGAGTAGCATGGAGAGCTGCATCAAACCAGTCTCAGGACTGAAGACCACAACAACAACAACAACAACGACTATCACAGCTGGGCGCCCAAATGCATTACATCAAGGTCACTTAGCTTTCTTACCGAAATATTTACGACAGCAGTTTGTGCTACAGTGACAGTCTCATATATATATATATATATATATATATATATATATATATATATATATATATATATATATATATATATATATAAAGAATTCGCAGGTCGAGAATCTGCATTGCAAATGTGTAGAAACAAAATCCTATAAATATAACAGAGTCCAAAAAATTTTCGCCGGCATTGTGATACATTCACACATGTACACACATTTCATAATTCTTAAAGTATGATTCTTGGTTTCCAACATCCTTTTTCAAATCAGAGTCCCTAACCACTATTCATTACTCCTTACCTTATTACACATATACATATTCGTCGACATTTCTTCAATATTTCATCATAATAAATACGTAGAATAATCAAATTCCTCATATATGGTAGCATCAGCTTATTGATCATAAAAATACCTCAACAGCATAATACACATCGTAATCATAATAATAACATCATAAAACCTCAGCGAAATCTCAAAAACGTCGTAGCTTTCTGCAATAATTTCAATACCTAAAGAGAATTCTCTGCTCATTTCAATAGTGTCATCTACCTATAACGTACTTTAAAAATCATGATCCCATACCAAATACATCATTCAAAGCTCTCATAGTATCACAATGGTTCCGAAAAAAATATGAACAGTTCACAAAGTACAGACAAAATACAATTACATAAGTGTGAAGTTACTGTGTAAGTGCATAAACATGCGTCACTGACGTGGTTAAAAGTGTTTGTTTCTCTGTTAAATAATCAGATAGCTGTGTAATTCTGTGTTAGAGAAATATGGTACCGATGTGTAAAGTTGTATAAACAAATACCATATTAGCTAGGGCTCCTAGCGCTCGCTACACACAGTACACAAAGTAGGCGTGGACCCCCTGAGGATTAATGTAATTTATACAGGTATTACAGATTACAGCAATGGAATGAAATGTATCACGGAAAACCTTTGTATCTTTGTAAGTCAAGAATCTTTAGGAATAAACGTTTGAAGTACAAAATTAATACCTCAAATACGTGTACTGTAGCGCTAAACTGTACGTCTTGTTGTAAGATAATCTCTTTCATCACTTAATGGTAAAAAAATGTGCCAAGTATCGTAATTATCATCGTCTGTAAGCAAAGTTCTGTAGAAGTGAATGTACTTACCTCGTAATAAACAAAGCGAAATGCTATGCGTATAGATATCGTAGTTATTACGTACATTACCATGATCAAGAAAGTACTATACTGTTGTGCTACGAAAAAGGCTGTCTCATTGTAGCTATACCACAAAAGTTGCTTCTAAAACATGTTTTACTTTCCAGAATTATACAGAAAAATTGTGCAGATATAAAACAGATACACCACAAAAGCAACAATATAAATTGTGTCACACATTAGTAGTGTCGTGATATAATCGTGTAGCTGTCAAAGAAACCAAATACTAAGTCATCTTTAATCTCACAGAAAATACTTTAAATAAAGAATGTCTTTTCAAGGAAACCAAAAAGTTACATTAAAATCTCATTAGCAGTACCGGTATATGTGCTAAGTATGTAAGCCTTATAGTCGTTATGTAATTGTGCAACGAACAAGGAAGAATGTACTCACGCAATATTACAATGCATTCGCAACATCATTCGTAATTACTGTCAAAATATGTTCCCTAGGTTCTAGACTGGATAGTTAACTTCAAAACATTGTTGCATAGTAACAGTTTCTAAGTGTGACAAAGCGTACAAGTAACGTGAAGTGAAAAATTTTATAGCAAAGACTAAGTTAAAAAACAAATTATCTCTCAATAAACAGTTTTACAAGTGAAATGTGGTGCAATCCTTTACCCTTTCTAGTGCGCACAGTTTCAACTTCAAAGTAATTATCATGTTGTATACGTCGGTAAGGAATGCTAAAATTTTCTCAAGGTTAGCGTCTATGTTATTTTTCTCTGGGCCAGCTGATGCACGTGGCTGCCTGCGGTGCGAGTCATTGCCTGTCTCTTTTTTGGCGCACGTATTTATTAGGATTAAGAGACCTAACTTCTACAAATTCACCTTGTCGAGAGGACCCTGCCCTGTTTGAATCTCGCCAGTTCTGATGAAATTCAGGTCTGTCGTTATAGTTATATCGTCTGTCGTCATGTCGGTAGATTCCATAGTTTCTTTCTTGTCGGTCACGTTGTGGAGAATTTCTCCCTGAATCGTACCTGCGCGGTGGACCATTGTGTCTGAAGTTATTCTGTCTCCCTCGATAATAATTATTTTGGTTCTCATATTGTTTGTTTCTCTGATTGTCTCTGTCATAGTCATTACCACGGAGAGGTGATCTTTCCCTGTGATTACTATTACTCTGCCAGTGGCTGTCATATGAGTGGTGTCTGTTTTGGTAACCATTTGCGTTGTAAGAATAGCCTTGTCGTGTCCAGTTATTGTTTCCGTCGTCACGGAATTGTGACGAATGTGACCTGTAATTGTTGTGTTCCTGTTTTCACGTCCGGCGATTGTCAGTGTCGATTTCCAATTTTTGTAACAGTCTCTGAAAAGCTTCGATGTCGTCTTTGCAACGTCCTGACGAAATAATACGTCGGAAATGTTCAGGCAATTTTATTAAGCAAATGCGGATGAGTTCTGAGGGGCTGTATGGGTTGGATAGATACTGATTCTTATGCAACACGTCTTCAAAATATTTCACAAGACTGGAAAATTCAGATTGTTCGAAATGTTTCATCATTATGGTGCTATGTTTTACTCGGTCTTGTGTAGCTTGAGACCAATATGCTGAGAGGAAGGTATGATAAAATTCTCCTTCACTGTGACAATCGTGAATGACCGATCGCATTCTTACAGATGGTTCAATCTCCAAATAGCCACACATAAATTCTAATCTGTGCTCTAATGACCAGTTGGGAGGAAAACAATGACAGAACTGATAAAGTCACGCTTGTGGATGAATGTAATTGCCAGAATTTTTAAATGTTTCGAATATACGTTTAGTAATGAACAGCTTATAGTGAAAATCATCGTGTCGGCGAGTCGCATATCGGTCATTGTTATGTCGTGTCGGCGGTTCCATCTCAAAATTCGGTTCACATTGCCAATTTCTTTCATAATTTCCGAAATGTCCTCTGTTATTATTTTGTGGCTTTTCCGTATTTCTAAGTCCCTCTTCCCGTATTGGGGCGCGAGTGTCCTCTGAAATACGTAATTCTTGTATTACCTGTGTCAGTTGATCTTGTACTTATCTGATTTCTCTTTTGTACTGTGTATTGATTTGATTCTGATTTTGTTTCAATTTTCTAATTTTGTTCACACTCTTCTGTGTCAGTGAAGGCTACGAGTCTTGTGTCATTCAGATCATCATCTACCTTTGTAGATAAGTTAGTGAACTGATCCGAAAGTTCGGCTACTTTCTCCGATAATGAACTGATTTCCTCAGTGTGTTTTTCTGAACTATGTTTCAGAGTGTCCATTTGTGTTGAAAATTTATCTACTATCTCCTTTAAGTTTCCTTGAGTTTTTGCAAGTTGCATAACCGAATCGGTAGATGCAATTGAGTCAATTTTAGCTTGCAAGGTGTCGTGATTCTCATGACCAATAGTTTTCAGTTCCTTTATGGCTGCTTCGTGATTCTGTATTGCACCGGCAGCACACCCGTGGATATTTTGATTATCAAATACGCCGGGAGAAACTCAAGAATCAAACCTTCATGTGTTTGTTCAAGCGTGGTGTCTAACTAAGGGACGAGGTAATGCAGCAGCACAAAACAATTAACAGAGACAGCAATGACAAAAAAATGCAAATTGGCAAAGCAAGCAGCAGTAAATATAAATTAGCAGAGCAAATGCAACATTACAACTAATATGAGCCAATGTGCAGCAACAAGAAAAATAAATCAATAGTAAAACTGGCTTAACAGAGTAATAGAAACTGAATATTTGTAACACTATACTCTTCGATGGTGATTGTGCACCTGCACAGTCGCAACCGATGGCTGCTGGCCGTCTCTACAAGGACTGCAGTGGGTCTGCACCTCTGGTGGCCCACCAAGACCATACTCTCTACCAGGACTACTGTAATGACCTACCTACCAATATTCTTCAAAACTTTGACTGACTCTGCTGTGGGTTTGCTCTGTTGTGGCCCATTACCTGTCTGCATTTCAAGAGTCAGCATTATCTTTCCATTGGAAGGACAACACTACTTCTTCAAGACTGCATGGAAATCCACTACTTCCAACGCATTTTCTTTTCTTGCTCAGACTTTGAGAAAGAGAACTGCAATTACTACTGTGATTGATGAATAATCAGGACTATCTTTATGGACTGTGAGAAAATCTTTGCTTTTGGCCAACAGTGTATCAATAAGTGTGTGCATTTGATATCTTTGTTATTGTAATTATGAAAAATTTTATCAAATCATTATTGGGCACTGCCCAAAACAATTTGTAAAACTTTTTGTGGGGAGCATGCGGGCTGTGTAAGAGGCTGTTTAGGTTTTTATGTTGGTAACGCCACGCAGCGCTCTGTATGAAAATCACTGGCTGTGCTGTGTGCAGTCTGTGGCTGGTTGGCATTGTTGGAATATTCGCTATTGTAGTGTTGGGCAGTTGGATGTGAATAGTGTAGCGTTGCGCAGTTGGAGGTGAGCTGCCAGCAGTGTTTTGTAGTGTTTTTTGAAAGTCAGATTGCATTGCGCTAAAAATATTGTGTATCAGTTTAGTGAATGTCTGAGTACGTTTAGTTTTGCTCATCTGTTTGAAAATCAAATAACGTAGAGGTTTTCCTGCACTGTCATTTACGAAATTTTTCTAAGGGGGATGTTTCAGTTGCAGGAGTATAACGTCGGTCATTTGTTTATAGTATTGTTGACCTTGAAATTGCAGATTAGCCCATTTACCCTCAATGTGAATGCCATTAAGTCCAATTAAAATCATACGAAACGAAGGTAGCGTGAAAACTATTTCCTTTCTTGTTCTTGATTATTTACGACGAATAGTAACGTACGCCAGGTTGGAGTCAGTGATGCTGACAACTATTGACGTTACGGACTGCATGGCGTGTAATGAAGTCTTTGGTAAAAATTACAACTGCGGTGCTTCGCATGACTATTCTCTTCATAGACACAATATTTGAAGCAGAAGTGCGCATAGGAATGTTGAGGAACCTTTAAAGCCATGATCAAGAGGTACTGAAATGATATGTGTTCTGCTGATGCCCCGTAGTATAATGACCTAAAGAGGAACATCTCCGACGTGCCTTAGCATCTCCAGATGTTCATTACTTCACTGCATAATTTATGTGTTTTTTACAGCCCTAATCTGTCGGCAGCTGTGACTCGTATCAACACTACGTTCATCTCGCTGACAAGGCATACACTCCTGAGTCTACCCAGCGAGGTGGCGCAGCGGCTAGCACACTGGACTCGCATTCAATTCCGTGTCCGGCCATCCTCATTTAGGTTTTCCGTGATTTCGCTAAATCGCTCGAAGCAAATGCGGGGATGGTTCCTTCGAAAGAGCACGGCCGACTTCCTTCCCCGTCCTTTCCTAATCCGATGAGACCGATGACCTCCCTGTCTGGTCTCCTCCCCCAAAACAACCCAACCCAACCCAACTCCCTAGTCAGACAATGCAGGAATCCAACACTTCAGTGTCACATAAAATATAGACCCCCAACACCTATAGCAAATTTGTTTACTGCAGCCTTTCAGTTCCATCAAACAGATAAGCAGTTACTGCGAAAATGAAGGAAAGGCATCTTGATTTACATCACAGGGTTAATAGCGAAAAAAGAGCTGAAAGTATTAGCAAGTCGCATGACACTGTTTTATGCGACCTTCTACAATGATACACATCAGTAAAATTTATCTCCACACTTCATATGTAGTCGAAACATATCATAGAAATAATCATCACCATCTTCGTATCCAGTTTTGGTCCAGGCAACCTCACCTGTTCCAAATTCAAATAGACTGCAACAGATGTTTCCATCTCTTCTTATGACGACCAACGTTTATTTTCCCTTGAGGTGTTTATTTGTGTATTAATGTGCGTATTAGTTCATCTTAGATCACTGACACCAGTTGTTCCTGTAGTTCTCCATTTTCTGAAGTATGCCTGTGAACCAAATTCATCAAATTCTTCTGTATTTTCAGAATTCTTTTTCTGATTTGTTGGGGTTTGCAACTACCTACTGGTTCTCGGTAGGTGGCTCACCTCTACTATTACAATCCTCTTCCTTTTACTCGTGGCCAGAAAATCGCTGACCTATACATTGTTACTGGCACCGCTATCACATTTTTAAAGTTTTAGTACTACCCCTTTCCTAACTTGCAGAGAAGATTACGTCTTGTAATAACCACCAACGGTTGAATGGTTCAAATGCGTCTAAGCACTGTGGGACTTAACATCTGAGGTCATCAGTCCCCTAGACTTAGAACTACTTAAACCTAACTAACCTAAGGACATCACACACATGCATGCCCGAGGCAGGATTCGAACCTGCGACCACAGCAGCAGCGCGGTTCCGGACTGAAGCGCCTAGAACCGCTCGGCCACCACCAACGGTTGAAACTGAAGAATGTAAGAAATATCACGTAGTAAGGGAAACTGCAAGTAGCCCCAGTCAAACTGTATGACGTTCACGAGACTTGGCGTAATTCTACAAGGAATGATATATATTACATTCCCTATTTGAAGAAAATTTCCTTTTTCTCATGTATTGATACCAAGCCAGATTTGTCCATTCAGTTGACATCAGTAATTTAGAAGGATGAAACGACGAGTATACTTTGTAAGTCAAATTATATAAGCAGTATTTTCACATATTAACCTTGGTTTGCTGTATCGTCTATGCTCTGGTGCAAAAATATAATGACAATGAAGTCAGGAACACATGTGCGAAAATCACCTAGTATTTTCACGTCTCTGAATGTGACAATAATGATCTATCAGGAACTACGGGAACTGGCTTATCACATTGCCATGTATTGTAACTCTGGACTTTCTGAGAACGTTCTAGGCAGTGGCAGCGGATCAGAGAAGGGAAGGGAAGCCGGGCTACCTCACTATTCTGTAGTAGTAGTAGTTGTTGTGGTAGTAGCAGTCGTAGCATTAGCAGTGTTGTGTACAAAGTTCCGCGTAGGCAGCGCGTACACAACTTTCCCACTAGAGCGCGCCCCGCTAAGCACAACAGCGCAGGCGCAGCGCTCGTCTGAATCTGCACTACGAGATGGCGCTGTCTTAGAGACGGACCAAATTCTGCTTCCGCCGATCCGCGTATTAACATGTAACGCAGCCAATGAGATTGCTGCTAATGTAGAACCTTTTCTCCTCGCGGATCACACTCGCGCAGTGATACCTGAACGCGCGAGGTATTATAACGAGTGTACAGACCTCCGATTAGTCATTCTGAATTAGTCTACATTAGTCTGTATTAGTCTGTGCCTAATAAGATTATCATATTCCTGTACATAACCACGAAGAGAAATGTATAGACAATTTGTCAAGTATCAGAGATATATGAGAATAAGATTAACGTACCAAGACCAAAGTAACTTCAGATTGTCAATTGTAAATAGCATCCAGAATCAAGTTACGTAATATCTATGCTTTTTATTATTTGAATAAATGTGTGTGAAAATTAATCAAGTTCTGTTTAAAGTTGGTCACCGTCAATCTGCTACTCTAAGCGTGCAAGTGGCATTTCTATCGTCTGACCTAACGGCAGAAGATAAACACGCCACAATAAGACCAGGAGACATATTGCGACACTCGCCTACTTCGTTAGAGCGACAAGTCAAATAATCTGATGGTGTGTGTACCGAAGGTCTTACAGTACGCACACCACAAGCAGTAATTATTTTTACAATCAACATTTATGCAGTTTTGACGGCGAGCGCGAAAGACGTAAGCATGTGTTATTTCTTATAAACCACCAGCACTAGAGAGAGCAAGTCAAAGTGCGAGAGCTTAGCCCTGACCTAAAGCAGACGCAGGTGGGAAGCGCACGCCGAGGAGGCCAGAGAGAAGGCCAGGTCGACCGTAATTGCCCGGTTGCCATGGTCACCGGTACGTCACTGCCGAAAAGAGAAGAGGGGGTAAGGCTACCTTGCCGCGCTGCCCTGCGCCTCCGTGCCACGGCAGTCCAGCTGCTGTGGTTTCCCTTACGTAATTTTCATGTGTACTGAATATGGACGAAATTCAGCAGCCGGCCGGTGTGACCGAGCGGTTCTAGGCGCTACAGTCTGGAACCGCGAGACCGCTACGGTCGCAGGCTCGAATCCTGTCTCGGGCCTGTATATGTGTGATGTCCTTAGGTTCTAGGGGACTGATAACCGCAGCAGTTAAGTCCCATAGTGCTCAGAGCCATTTGAGTTTTTTGAAATTCAGCCTTGTACAAGCACTTTTGTGTAACTACCTCACTACTTCCTTGCAAGACATTTCGTTGTCAAGGAGGTGTGAAAGTGTACGACATGAAATCGTTCAACGTGACAGAAGTGCAACCCTTCCGCAAATTGCCGCAGATTTCAATTGCGGGCCATCAATAACTGTCAGCGTGCGAACCATTCAACGAAACATCATCGATATGGGCTTTCAGAACCGAAGTCCCATTCGTGTAGCCTTGATGACTGCACACACAAACCTTTACGCCTCCTTTGGGCCCGTCAACACCGACACTGGGCTGTTGATGACTGGAAATATGTTGGCTGGTCGCTCGAGTCTCGTTTGAAATTGTATCGAGCGGATGGACGTGTACGGGTATGGAGACAACCTCATGAATCCATACTCCCTGCATGTCAGCAGGGGACTGTTCAAACTGGTGGAGGTTCTGTAATGGTGTGGAGCGTGTGCAGTTTGAGGATATGGGACCCCTGATAAGTCTAGATGCGACTCTGACAGGTGACAAATACGCAAGCATCCTATCTGGTCACCTGCATCCATTCATGTCGATTGGGCATTCGGACGGACTTGGGCAATTCCAGCAGGACAATGCGACGTCCCAAACGTCCAGAGTGCTACAGAGTGGCTACAGGAACACTCTTCTGAGTTTAAACACTTCCGCTGGCCACCAAACTCCCCAGACATGAACATTATTGAGCATATCTGGGATGCCTTGCAAACGGGGTGCCCAGAAGAGATCTCCACCCCCTCTTACGGATCTATGGAGGGCCCTGCAGGATTCATGGTGTCAGTTCCCTTCAGCATTACTTCAGACATTAGGCGAGTCCATGCCACGTCGTGTTGCTGCACTTCTGCTTGCTCACGGGGGCGCTGCACGATATGAGGAAGGTGAAATAAAACGATCGTATGGCATTGTTGGCCGGGAGGTCCCATTCAGGTTCGGCCGCCAAGTGAAAATCTTATTTCAGTCGGCGCCACATTGGGCGACTTGCGACCAATGATGAGGATGAAATGATGACGAGGACAGCACAACACCCAGTCCACGAGCGGAAAAGAAGTCTCCAACCTGGTCGGGAATCGAACCTGGGCCCGTTGCATGGGAGGCAAGCACGTTATCACCCAGCCAAGCTGGCGGATATCAGGCAGGTGAACCAGTTTCTTTGGTTCTTCAGTATATATGGTCTGTTGAGGGGTTCGACAATCTGAAGGATCCGCATACAAGTTTAGCACGGCATGCTTCTTCTAAAGATCGTCTAAGTAGTTTTATTTCATTTAAAGAACAATCCAAATAAGCGTTTAATATTTCAGACCTACCTAACGAACATCGCAAACCAATGAAAATCAGACACAACAATGAAGTGAAAGCTAGCAGAGGTCTCCCGAAAATTCTAATTGACGTCACGATTCTTTTGTGTAAGCAGGGGCTAGCTTTCAAAGGTCATGATGAGACAGAAGATTCCGTGAGTCCTGGAAATTTCAGAGAGATTTTTAAATTTGTCCTAAACAAAAATGAAGATTTGACAGCGCACTGAAAGAAAAGAGCTATTTCTGAGATTTTCAAAAATGAGATAGAACCACTGATTGAACGTACAAATGAGTCGACTTGTGAATACATGCATTCAGGTTGGGATAGAACCCCATTTTGTGCTTGCATTGTGGACGAAACGACAGGTGTTACTCTGTTGTTGTGAGGCTGGTGGACTGCAACGTCAAGGTTCAAGAACATTTTCTTGGTTTTTAACATGTTAGCCACGGTAGAACTGCTGCTGTTTTGTTCACTGTGCTGACTGGCGTGTTTCAGAACTGGTGTATGAAGAACAAACTTGTGGCCCAAACCTGTGATGGTGCTTCTGTTCTGGCAGGAGAACTGAATGGCCTGCAAGCTAAGGTGCGTGAACTTGCTTCCCAAGCTCTTTTTTACTCACTGTTCTGGACATCGTCTAAATTTAATTTTACAGAAGAACTCTTCTTGTGTAAAATCAGTAACGATGTTTTTCTCCAAGCTTGAGGACATTCCTGCTTTCTTACACCGGTCTTCCAAACGCACAGCAATTCCAAACAGTATTGTTGGTAAACGCATTCCTTCCAAGGTTGAAGCGAGACGGAAATATAGCGCCAGAAAATTAATTCTCGAAAACCGTCAGAAGCTAGCTGACGTTTTAAATGAAATAATTGACAGGCTAGACTCTAGTGGTTTCAGAAACAGTCTCCTAGGCCTTGAGTGTGTTTTTCTTCTCTCTGTTTTTCGAAGCGTATTTTTAAAGATTGAACTGCTTTTCAATATTCTATATAAAAAAGCCAATGATGCACAGTTTTTCAACAACGCTGTCTCAGAAAATTTCACAGTACCACTTGAACCCTGTGGCAGATATACTCAGATTCTGCATACGATGATCCCTTCATTTACAAGCTGGCGAGAAAAAGGTTGGAGTGGAAGGTACTATCTTTATTTTTGACAGGAATTGAGATCAACTTACTGACAAGAAGCTGGTGTTGGACAGAAAGGAGTTTAATAAGTATATTACCTGAAAGCCCAGAACCCAAATTACCTGGTTCAAAGAAACCAAAGCAGACTTAGAGGAGATGGGTATAGGAGAAGATGATATAAACAACAGAGACTTAATGAGAGACAAAATTCAACATTTTGAAGGATTTGAAGGGAAGAAGAGAAGAACTGGAGGAACAGTGTGGACAGAAGACCGAAGGGAGCAGCACAGAGAGAGGATGAAGACATATTGGCAGAAGAGAAAAGAGGAGAAGCGCAATAGGAGAAATGTACATTGAAAAATAGTTGTTTAACGCGGTCCCTAGACGGCCAAAATCGGAATAAAAAAAAAAAAATTACCTGAAAGCATCAAGCTGATGACTGCGTCTACCACTGTTTACACCAGAGGTCGCTACAGACACCTCCATTGCTCGACAATTATCCTACAGCTCAGGTAATCGAAATTCAGGAACGCCAATACACGCTCCTACAACTAATGGAAATGCTTGAGTGTTCTAATTACATGTCGAAATTGTCGGAGAAAAGACCAGCGCTCATTATCAATGGATCATAATGCAAAACATGTACTTTGGACTTGGAAAAATCATTGTACTGAAATATTGCGCCAGGAGAGTGGGGCAGCAGTTGCATATATGTTCTCCTCGGTGTGCAGTCACGAACTGACCACTTGAAGTCCCTATTATTCCTCATTCCCTCCCCCTCTCCACTTTACGTAGAGATACTAGGCTATTCTATCCTGTCGCCGACGGTCCACAAAGAGATCCATCTGGTGGCAGTGATATACTGTCTCCAGTCTGCGGAATTCACTGATAGAGGCTCCCTATAAACTGTCAATCATATTTCTCAGAAAGACTGGAACAACAAGAAATTCTGGAGAACTTTCAAGATCGCTTTTCCAAATCTCTGCTGTTTGGGCAATGGGCAGTTGCTACCATTTCTGCACTCCTGCACTCTGACTGTGCTCACCGCAGCCCACCCCCCCCCGCCCCCCCATCGTATCTGGGGGCAGAGTCTTCAGTCCAATGTGTCCCTGGTGGAGCGTGGGGCTCTGAGGTCCAGCTGATTGGCCAGTGCTAACGATGCTGACTTACACAACAGCTACCAATGTTGGCATGTCACATGATAAAGCAAAAGAAGTGATGGCTACCCCGACTGTGAACTGTTTGTTGGACAAGGCAGCATGCCCCCATGCCTCCAGAAGCTCAATCCAAAAGTGCACTCCATTGTGAGAGAGAAAACACTTCGCTGTAAAAATTGTATTTAATGTCTACTTACCTCTTATAAGAGAGCATCTGTTAAAAAAAGAAAACACAATAGCAATGATAATAAATGTTCTGTTTGCACAAAAATAGGCGCAGTCCAGTTTCTGTTACTTTTACAGGCGAAAGTGGTATAGCTTTTACGTTCGACTATAGGATACAGCTTGCATCTCTCTCTCTCACCCTGAGTCCCACTACATGAAGAAAAACTACAGAATTGCCTCAGATTACAAATGACCAAGCTGCTATACACCTGACAGATGTATTAACTTACCTCACATCTTCTATACAGGCCCACCATGCGCAAAATGGAGAAATCTTTCACTACTACCGATCACTGCAGAATGTCCTCGTTATTTCGAAGCTGTCATTGGAGTAAAGAAAAAGTGAGACTTTAAACTCCAAAGAAAAAACATCTGTGTTAAGTGATTTCTTTCAGTTTGAAGGATAAAACTGTATGTTTTCAGATCTATTCAGGCACTCAAATCAGTGTCTCTAAATAAGCTGTGTGTTACAAATATTTTGGTCACGAGAAATAATATTACAAAATACAGCCTTCCATGCCATTTGTTTACATGTCAGGAAAAACACAGTCATTTAATGTGCAACAACAGCAGACTGTAATTCATTTGAATGTTGTTGTTTTGTACACTATGGTAGGTCCAGTTTTACCAATGCATTGTTGTATTGCACTGCTGTCTACAAAACGTAAAAAAAAAGAAAACAGATCATGAGAGCGTGCCTTGTAATGGAACCTCCTAACGTAGCCTAGAAGATAACCACATAAGATTCCTCTGATACATCGAAAACAAATACCGTCTGTCTGCTGACATCTACCATTTTTGCTTCATAAGTGCCCTCTACCCACCTATGTGTAAAGTTTGTGCCACCCATAACAGAGGAAGTATTCCACATCCAGCCAAATATCAGTCACAATAGTAGCAGCTTCTTGCACTGTAGTTTTGTAAGCAACTTGATCGTCACAGAACAGCCTGATGATAAGGAGTCTACTTATGCAGTCTATTTACATGTTGGGAAAAGCACTATGACCTATAAATCAAGTGCAGTCTACTTTACTATTAGACGTTATGAAGTATGAAATAAAGCAGGACTTGTGGTAATACACATGTTTAAATATGCAAACATGGCGATAATAATAAACACAGATTCCACGAGAATAGATAAAATCAATTTTATTATTTTTATCAGCAAAATCAGAGTCGTTTGAGAGCATTCCACATGTTCAAATTTCAAATTGTAATGGACGAGGGCATAACATTCATTTCAGACAAATGAATTACCGATACAGACCAACATCTACACAGTCATTTAGTACATTTGAGAGTACTCCTCATCATTATTTCGTAACATCCAGAGCAGGTAAAACATAAAAACAATTTGCATCCAGACTTTAGCCAGTTATATCACTCCTTGTGATAGAACCCCCTATAAGATTTTAGTGCACCTCTCTCTTCCAACACATAAAAAAAAAATACTGTCTGCATGCTGACATTGAGCATATTACATATACACATATAGTTCCACTGGAACAGGTGCACACTGATTGATGTTACTTCCAGAGAGGTCTGTGTACTCTTTTGTTGCCTGTTCTGGAGGAAGACCATATTCCGCAGACAACCAATCTCAAGAGAAGGTTCCTATGTTGTTCTTTCAGAAGTAGTTCAATACTTCGTTTTTCAGCTGTAACCATATCCAAGCAGTGTACAACTACAGCTTTATACACTGTCTTACATTTTTTTTACCATAACTTTGAGGTCTGTCTCAGGTGCTAAACCGACATTAACACATTTCAGTCCATTGGCTCTCACAGAAAGCTGGACATCGTATGGTGTAAACCTTGCAGCTCCACAATACACAGGGTGGTGGAAATAAAACACAGATGCAATGTTTCTTATTGACAAAAATGTGAAAGACATTGAACGCATGGAAACTGGAAGAGTTTGCAGCGTTGTGGAGTGTTTCCAATCAGCTGTCCAAAGGTGATGACCTATAGAGTTAATCTCATCTTCCACTGTGATGGGGTAGCAGATGTCTCAGTGTTCCATTTCGAAGAACATGGTTTCCTCATTTTGCAGTTATCTACATGACCACTGTACCAGTGTTGACCATTGCCGGAAGGTGCTGTTCACAACAATCATTGAGTAGTAGAAATAAAAGGAGGTACTGTTATCTTGTTGGTGAAAAATGGAAATAGGACCAGTCTGCAGCATTGAAGACCACCTCCAAACTGTCCACAGGCGAGGACATCTACATTTAATCCCATACCCCACAGTGAGAATTAGCAGATGTCAAGTGTTCAGCCAAGGCCCTCTCCATCTCAAACAGGTGGTGTCAGTCAATCATTATGTGGTTATCAACAGTGTACCAGTG